>NW_019416627.1:0-11888 GCF_000390285.2 Anoplophora glabripennis | reverse complement strand
CATGTTTGACGCGGCCTTCGGAAACACCCCGCATACTTCATAACATTTTTAAAACGTCCCCCTTATGGCGCCTAAAATTATTTTCTATCCGTATGGCATATGAGTAATATTATCACTATTGGGCCGCCCTGTATGAATATCCCTAGTAAAGGAAAAAAAAACTTTAAATATGCAGGTATTGAATGTTGCGAATAATGATTAAAAAAGTAAATGGTTTTTAACATTTTATTTAAAAAAAATCTTCAATATTCTTATTTAACTAACTAGGAATGTTACATACGTATCATTAATAAAATAATATATTTTAAAATATCAAATGCAACTGTTATCGGATTAATTATTATTCACCCTATTGAATACAACAGTTTTTGGTGCCACGGTGTACATTTCCAAACAACACTCCCAGTCCGAAACATATCTAATTATTTGTGGTGGGGCGCGAGAGAACGAGAGCGACCCAACTAGTGGGGACTTTAAGATGCCCATCACTGTACCAAATTCGAATCGGGTATTATATACTAGTGAAAAACTATTTCAAGAGTAAGACTATAACATTGTTTTCCTATTTTTGCCCATTTCTAAATGTACTTGCTGCATCACTTGCGATGATTGTAGATGGAAATACGTAACTAATTTTAGGTAAACTGATTTTAGGAACTATTTTATTAAAAATTCGACTCCATAGGCTTAATCAATACATTAAAGCTTAAAAATTACTTATCCTTATATCTTAAATTTTACCGATTTATAATGTACAGCCAAAACGTTGATAGATACAAAAAATCTGATATCGATGTCCCGTTCTCTTTTTTTGAGTTTACTTCGCTGGTACCAAAAGATCTTGGCTAACTTGATTAGTTTTAGATATACAGTTTTTTTTTTAAAATGACCCATTTACATTAACCTCTCTATCTCCGTTGTCATTCATTTTAGAAGAAAAAAGTGTGCACATTATTTGTTCTATTTTTTATTAGGAACCCAGTTGCGTACTCAGATTTTTTACAAATCGCACAGTTTTTCCGGTATTACATAAACATAGGTTTTTTTAAATAGAACACCCTGTATTTGTCCATCCCGTTGAATAGCATTTTTTTAACTTTTCAGCCATATATAATAATAGATACTTTTTATTTGCCTAAATGAAGAAAAATGTATAGATATTTTTTCAGTTGCCCATGAGATTTATTTAGTATTGGTCTCCTCGTTTCCTATTATTATTTTTATATTAAGCACCTAACTTAGACTAAAAAATTACAAGAAAAAATGAATTAGATTATCCATTTAACTTTACTTAATAGGTTTAATTATAGGTACACTTATAAATCTAAACATAAACTAAACAAAAATAACAACTATAAAATGAGAGAAACAACAATAAAACAAAAATGACATAACAAAGTCACAGCAAGTGCTCGAATTGTCGGCCATTTTCGTTGATACATAACTGACAACGTTTGGCAATTGAGCGGGTAACATTGTAAATGTGGATATTTGATACCCGCTGAATATAGTTTTCAAAATGTTCCCTTAGCTCCTTGACATTATTAGCTCTATACTTATAAATTCTGTCTTTAAGATCCCCCCCAAAAATAAAAGTCTATAGGGGTTAGGTCTGGTGATCTAGGCGGCCACCGTTTGGTCCGTACGTACCGATCCAATTGTCCCCGAAATTATGATTTAATAATTCTCTAACTATGTGGGAATTATGTGGAGGCGCACCATCATGCTGAAAGAACATGTGATATCGTTGAGCTAGTGGCATATCGTCCAGCGGTTCAATAATATTTTCTTGTAAAATTCTCACATATCTCTGAGCGTTAAGGTTTTCATCGTATATTTCGTGAGCTAACTCTATTGTGGAAGAGAGCTACCCATGCATGAAAACCAAACTGTCCTTGCTGAATTCTGGCCACAGTTTGGTGAGGATTCACATCTGACCAATAACGCGCATTATGCCGGTTGAATATACCTGCGCTGCTTATAAAAGCCTCGTCGGTCCAAATAACATTTTGAAAAAAATTAAGGTCTACATGAGTTTGCTGCAAAAACCATTGGCAGAAAATGACACGTCTCTCTTCATCTCCTGGATGCAAATGGTCGACTTTTTTTATAGTACTTATACTTTATAGTTACTTATACTTTTATATACTTTATAGTATTGAACTTGTGTTTTTTTAAAATTCTCAATGCTTTAATTTACCAATTCCTATCGTTCTTTGAATTTCTCTGCTGGATACATTGGGATTTGCGACAACAAAAGCTAAAGTATTGATTTCATCATTTTCTCTATTCTGTATATTATAAGATTTAGCTCTCGGTTTTTGAAAAGAACCAAACTCACACAAGTTATCATAGAGTCGGCTAAAAATTATCTTTTCTGGCTGATGGCGGTCTGGGTATCTCTCCAAATATAAGTTTAAAGCTGTGTCACTATTTTTTTCACTTTTAATGTAACACTCCAACATGTGAACTTTGTAAAGATTTTCGTACACCATTTCTATACCTTTCAAAATTGAAAAAAAATAATAGACGTTTAACAAGCTTTCAATCAGTCAAAAATAAACTAACTGTAAATATTAAACAACAAAAGACGAATAAGTAAATAACATGGCCAACTGAAAAAATATCTATACATTTTTGCATTTTTCTTCATTTAGGAAAATAAAAAGTATCTATTATTATATATGGCTGAAAAGATAAAAAAAATGTTATTCAACGGGATGGCTAAATACAGGGTGTTCTATTTAAAAAAACCTAAACCTATGTTTATGTAATATCGGAAAAACTGTGCAATTTGTAAAAAATCTGAGTACGCCACTGGCTTCCTAATAAAAAATAGAACTAATAATGTGCACACTTTTTTCTTCTAAATTGAATGACAACGGAGATAGAGAGGTTTTGAATTAAGCTATGTAACTAAATATATTATAAAACAAATTTAAACCGATTTTTCAAGAATCATGTATTATGGTATAATTATCGCAGCAAGTAAGTACAACTAACAGGCTACTACACAGCAAAAATCATTGAAATTGTGCTCCCAAAACAATTTACATGATTATTCCGGTTTTTAGTGGGCCACACTGTAATTATATTGTTTCGAGTAAGTAAATAGGGTGTTTTCTAAGTCTACAGTATAACTGAAGGAGATCTTTCCTTGACTATTTTGAATCCAAATAATCTTAAAGAACAAGGAACATAAAGTCTCTGGTTTTCAAGATACACAGGATTGATTCAAATAGAAGGAAAGGAAAAAATTCGCAGAAACCGTATATCCAAAATCATGATTTTAGACTTTGGTTGATAAATCTTAGTTTAAAATGATCCAGGAAACAACTTTGTGAAATTATGTCAACTATTTGGAAAACAACCTGTCTATTTGATAATGCATACGCCTCTATATCTCAAAAATTACATATAGGTATTATATACTACAATAGACCAATATTTTTAATGCAGACCAATCGTTCAGTTCATTAGTTCTAGACGAATCGATACAAATGCGACTACTGCAGTTTGATGCATAGATCATTTAAATATATTGAATTGGTTAGATATCGATTCCTTTGCATGTTTTGGAACATTAAAGAAGGAAACGCTATAGTTTTATATTATTAATATTTGCAGGTTTGTAAAAATAATCGTATGAATCTATTTTTAAAATCAAATGCAGCAATTTAGATTTGACCCTTTGTTTGATACCAATTTGAAATAATAGTTCAAATAACAATTATATTTTTAACAAAATTAAATTATCTTGACGTGCGTCCTCTGATAGAATCTCTCTGATTATTTTCTCTGCGTGTAAATATTTATTTAAAGTGAATTTTCCATAACAGATAATTTCTCTAACCCTTCCGTGACATAAACATCGATTATAGCTGTAGAACTGAGGGTACGAATCGTGTAACCCCATAAATCAGATCCAACTAATCGGAAAAAAAGTAGGAACAAACGTTCTTTTGTTCACCAGATGTCCAATCCAGCCACGCCAAGACTGAGCGTGCGCGGCGGGGCCGTGGTGCTGAGGGGTGTAACGCTGTTCTTGGCTGCCGCCAAGAACCACAGGGCCTGCACGATCCACGCCAATAGTAAACAAGGCAAGGGCAAAGCAGGCAAGGGCATGACTGATAAGGACATGTGCAAGTGCTCGCCCAAACTGCTGGAGTTGGCCAGAAGAGACAACTTGTTTACGAGGTAGATGACAGTTAGTTTGGCACCACTCTTTTGCTCAGCACGTAGCTCTGAAGTTTGGCTTTATTTTTTTTTTGTTATAAGGATATGACTTTGTATAGATTCATTGTACCTGTGTTTTATTTGATGAAAGATATTTTAATCAAGATGTTTAGATAAATTAAAGAGATTAGGCAGATAGTTTAGCTTCACCAACTGCTTTTAAATATTTTTGACGACCTTTTGATTATATTGTGAAGATTCAACTTCCTGGAAAAATTGTACGTTAGCATAGTTAAGAACTAGGATGTCCTTTTAAAATATATTTGAAATACATAACTAGAATCTACTTTTTTGTATATAGTGACCTTCTAGACGTATTTGTTGAACCAATTATGATGATGTAGTTAGTAAATTGTGGCTTGCTGCTAGCTTCTTAGAAATTATTTTTCCAAAAATCACTTTCAGAATTTTTTAATTAAGGATTTGGCTACGTAGTTTCAAACATCGTCATTTAAGCTCCAGTCTATCAAATTTGATCAATGTATAAAGCACTATAATTCTAATTTACAGGCCTAAAATTTTATATTTATTTTAAGTTTCAATTTACAAATCTAGGAAACACTTCAAATGCCTGAAAATGACAAACTTAACTTTTTATTGATTGCTTTTATAAATGGTCGTAATTGTTAAAAGTAAAAGTATAAATGGGATCTGCATTTATCCATTTCTATAATGAGCAGTGTCAATAATTAACTAATTTTCATATCCAATATCCAATGTTTCCAGTTTCCATGATTCTTAAACTGAAAGAGAAGGTACATACTGCTTTATAAATTGATGAACGTTGTTTTTTTTTGTAAAAAAACCCTAATTTTCCAAAATTCGTTTTTAAAAAATAGCAAAGGCCACGGAATACCATCTGAATCATTGTAATTGGTTCAAAAATATATTTATATTGTCATCATACAAAAATAATCATACCAATAGTATGGGATATTGGTTTTTAAAAGGCACCCTGTGTATCTAAATTTAATTATGTTCTTATTTCTTTTCTTAGACTAAATGTCCTTTTTGAAAATACAAAAATGTTGGTATAAATAGAATGACTGTTTAATGATACAATTTAAACTTGCTGTTAAAATTGTTCAGGTAATCTGAGAATAAAACATTAAAGACGGGAAGAATCTTTGGAATCAAAAGGTTGAAGGTTTCAGCTTATTTGTTAAAAAAATATAGATATTTCTATATTCCTATCAAAACTGACGTGACTTTGACCAATAACAAGTCAAGTTCAGCGATTTTATGATACCTGATTTTATTACTTAGTTTTTAAATAAGCCGAACACTTTTTATTTTATAGGACTTCCAGTTCAAATCAGTATATTTTGAATTTTATTACTTCAAAGTATGAGGATGTAAATAAGGCAAAATTCTAGTTCATTTGGAAAGGGTTTTTTATAGTTTTTTTTTGCAGTAGCGTACACATAATTTTAACAAGGGGGTGGGGGAGGGGTGGTAAGTTAAAACGAAAAAATTAATTTAACATAAGAAAGCGATGTAAGAAACCTATGGAATTAATTGTTAAAGGTTTCTACTGTCAATCCCCTCCTCCTTTTTCTACGTTACCATTGACATCCATACTCCTTTTCATGTTTCTAGAAAAATGTATCTGTAGTCGAGTATATACAGGGCCTTCATAAATGTTTACAAGCCATGTGGGCCGTCGAGCTTAGGCAACCCAACATTGCACGATTGGTACTGGTAACGAAAATTCCCTAAATCTTGACGTCACTACACTGGAAAAAAATCGGCGTGAGTGAAAGCAATAAAGGTTCGGAGTGTATCCATTGAGTGAAATTATTGAGTACAATTCACTCAATATTAATTTTTCTCGTGAAAAATTGTACCAAGCACAGCCGGTGAAACTGAATGTTGTGTTTTATTGTAACCTTGTTCTTATAATTTTAATAATTTTTAATGGCCGACATGAAGGAAATAAAATTACTGTTCCAATAAAAATTACTGATCACCTGGCTTGTAATCATTTATGAAGGCCCTGTAGAACCCTGAACTTGATGTACATTTAAAGTTTAAATAACTTGGAATTTGTCGATATTATAATAGCATAGAGATAACTACTTAGTATCAAAAGAAGTATCAGTATTTTATTACATAATGAATAGAAAATTAAAAGTCGATATAACCCGAAACGTTGAGAAAAGTAAAAGTGATTTATTATCTTCGATTTTAAATAACATATTACAAAAAGCAATCATCGATTGGGTCTTTGGAGTAAGCGTGGTATTTTTAGTTTCATTATCGCTGCCAAACAGGTGAAGTGGTGATGAATGGGAATATTGACCCCATTGTATGCGGGAACCTAGAGAGTGTAAGAAAAATAGTTTATTTTGTGCTAATATGACGTCACACAATCGATAGAACAAGTGTAAAATTTTGGCAACAAAGTGACTGTTCTGTCTTAGACTAATTACAAAAAAAAACTTTAATTAACATATTCTGTAAAGAACATTCTTTTTACTAATGAATATCATGTCAAAGCTTTTCTCGATAGGTTCTAATCAAAAAACAAAGAAAAGGTCTTCCCTACATCGGGTGTAAGTTTAACAAGATTCGTTCGTTAAAATAAGGAAAATAGAAGGAAAAAAATTATATTCTTATATTTCTATGAATATATTAAATTTTCATATTTCAATAATATGCAGGGTGTAATTTTGAGTGGGGGTCATATTTATACAGAGGCTACCTTTGATCTTTACAAACGCGTATCAATAGTTTACTTTTTCAAATTCCGTAACGAAAACTTAATTTTTCTAAATCTTTTTTCATACCCCGACGCTGAATAAGCTAGTATAACCTCAACGGTGTCCTTAAGTCGCTGTGCATGCATAATTGGGAACTGGGCATTGTTGTCAAATTTCATATTTAAAAAAAAGGTTATTAAAACCATCACTCACCGTTGTGGGTATTTGACAGGAGCCCTGTCATCCCACAAAAACGAAAATTTAATTCTTTTAAGTCAGATAAACTATAAAACAGTACCTACTTAACAAGTAATCTAGCAGACAACTCGAGCAGTAATCAATAATGATAAATGAAATACACAAAAATAAATACTCGTAATCTGTTGACTCACCTGATTTTATAACATGATACTTGAAATTTTGTGGCTAATTTTGATACCAGGATCTTCTTCCACGGCGTTTAAAATTTCTGATTCCTAATTTCTCATTCTCTGAATATGTTCCCTTCCAACACTAGCGTATTAGCTCCCTTAATGCCTTAAATATTGAACCAATCTTACAAACATTTTCTTATTCGGTACTTATAAATCGGGATAATTTATCTAATATCGTCTTCTTTGCTCCTGACAAAAAGTAAATTCTAACCTTTCTTGATTCGTATGCATGCTTTTTCAGAATATCATGCAAACAACTTTAAAATTAAAACAACATTACACTGTACCGTCACTAAACACTGAAATAAATAAGTATACAGGGTGTTAATGAATTTGTCAAATATTTTTGCCACATGTTCATTATGTTAAAGTGAGGTAATTTAATATGTTTAGCGTAGATTCGCTGGCGAAGTGGCTGAATACGAAAAAGAGAGGAAATATACCGTATTTCTGTATATCCTTATTTTAATTATCCTAAATCTACTGTACGTAGTGCTAGTAGTATAGTTCAGGTAAACTATGTCAGTGTCAGAGATCAATGATCATTGACACTGAAATTCACAAATTAAATATATACACTGCTTAAAAAATATAGTGACACATAATTGTTTGTGAAAACGATTTTAAAAAAATATTTCATATCAGTCAGATTAGTATTTTTATTTATTTTTTATGTTCGTTTTTTAAAACAGCAAAAATAATTATTTTAAATCATAAATTTGTTTTATACAGGGTGATTCAGAACTTATTCAAAAAAAAATTCTGGATGTACAGGGGACCTATACAAATACAATTTTGTAAAGAAAAAATCAAAAAGGGCAGTTCGAAATTGATTAAAAATACACCTCTGCACGGCACTGGAAACTGGTCCACTGTAAAACCTGACCTCGCACAATGCGACCGGCATGGCGGTGTGATAAAAAACGGACAAACACTTTCACAAGGAAAGAAATAAATATAATTTTATAGCACCTATTTTATATCGGCAAATTCAAATGCTTTTGCCTTTATTAATTATTAATAAAATTAATTTGTGTTTTTAAATAATAAAATCATTTGACATACCCGATGTTACAACAACAATGGTTCAAAATTTTATCCACTAAGGTGTAAACACATTTGGGTCCGTCTTACTCGCTTTCTACGAACTAACACAAATAATGTCTTGCTTCACCATAACACAAATGCTTCACCATAATACAAATGTTGTCTTGCTTCATCATAAATTAAAACGATATCCATAAATTCTTGAGTTGCTATACACGCAAACCATTTTTGAAACTAACTACTAAAAAAACTGTTGTAAACACCACAGATAACAGGTAAAAACTACCGCAACGACGGATTTCAGTATTAGGAGTCACATGGCTCTCCACGCGTAATGCGAATGACGCTAGAGACTACAGTTGTCCAGCTATGTAGTGGGTGAATGTACTATAACTTCAATATTTTTTTTCTCGGAAACTATAAGGATTTTACAAATTTTTTTTTACATTATTAACTCCATTTTTCATGCCGCATCTATTCCAAAATTTTTTTGGATAAGTTGTGAATCACCCTGTATACAAGTAGTAACGTATCTACATACCAATATTGGTTAATATTTAATAAATTACGTGAAAATTATTAATTTTTTTAAAACATTTTTTTAATGTTCTGCGCTTCGTCCACATTAACATCAAAAACATTTGTGACTTGAAAATAACACGTCATGTTTTCACTAAATCCTTTCATTAGTTCCGCTTTTTAACGGCTTATTAAAAAATATAAATTTACAGTATTATTTAATATTTAAAAAATCATGTGAAAATATTTAATTTTAGAAACGATATAATGTTTTTTTAACGTTCGGCGCTTCGACCACAGTGATATCAAAAAAATATGGTAATTTGAAAATGACACGTTGCTAAGTTTTACAAAAGCAATCTGTGTTTTAAATTATTTTTGATTGTCATTTTCCACAATGTAGGTTACCCCGATTTACGCAGCCCAGTAGCGGCGTATACAAGAATCAAAGCTGTTTAAGCTGATCAATCACTTAAATTTACACCCTGTATACTCATCTGGAGATTTACTTCTTTGACGTATTTATATTATTAGATTCCATATTTTATAGCTGCTTAGTAATAAAGATTGCAAGGAATTAGGTGTGAGGTGTGAGTAGTATTATTTCAGGGTTTGATAAAACTGAAACGCGAAAAATCTTGCGGTAACCATTTCCAAAATGTAACAAAGTTATTTCTTGAGGCGTATCGAACGATTCCCATTTAGAACATGCCTGAATTACATCCGTCGTTTGAATCCCACTTATGTTATTAATTTTTAGAAACGAAGTCGAGGCGCTCTATAAGATTTACAAGAAATTAATAACTTTCAACAAAACTACCTCAAAGGGGAATGCGACACAAAATTCCGGCTCATCCGTTATTGGAAAACCTACAACAGTGTCGGAGGTAAGCAATATTTTACTCATTGTGCCTGTGTCTATACATTCGATGCATAGAAGGTCGACAAATCCATTCAAATAAGATACTTAACTAATTGTAAGGGATTATTGTTTTGAAACATATTATGTTGCAAAACGTAGCGAGGCCAGGTCTTTTGTGTAAAGAAAAATAATAATTCAGAGGTGCATATTACAAATTTGGGTTACGTAAATTTACTATTTTCTGAATATAGAAGCAAAAATACGCTAGAATATCTGCAACGAATGCATATTCTCACATCTTGAATATTGTCCTGTTGAAATATCCATTACTAGTCCAGGAGAATTATACATTGGCGTGGCTGTTGCTTGACGTAGTTTAGATATTAGTAAAATCGGTCGAAAATAATATAAACAATGAAAATATAAGGTTGCGCCAAGAAAAAAAGTTGTGCTATTTGCAGAAAAAAATAAAAACTGCAAAAATACTCAAAAATCACGTGTTTTTTCTCACATTAGAATATTTCGGAGACTACTTCGATTTGAATTTTGAAAATTTTTGACGTGGTGGTTTTGGAGGTTTTATTTAGAGTTTAAATAAAATAATGCCATTGTTGTAGTACTTCCGGTTATACCGGTAGTCGCCACCAATTTGCTTATTATAAATGGAACATCCTGTATATTTTTGTATATTTGAATTCTAAGCATAATTTTAGGGCAGGGGTCGGTAAACCGCGGCTCGCGAGCCGCATGCGGCTCTTTCAAGAGACAATTGCGGCTCTTCAAGTTCCTCTAAAAATTAAAAGTTAAAGCGGATAGACAAGCAGCACACGAGTACACATAAAATTAAATTTGAAATAAAATGTAAAAGCAGAAATAAAAATTTGTGGGTCTTTGAAATTCATGAAATTGATATTTCTATTGCAGATGGCTCTTCCGGCTTAAAAGTTTGCCGACCCCTGTTTTAGGGGACTTTTATAAAGCTTCCCTATATGTATCTCTAATGGTCTAATGGTCTTCGACCTATTTCAATTTCATATTTATTGTCGAATTTGATTGACAGAACCGCCAAAACTTGATTTTTCTAAATGGGACACCCTGTATATTTAATAAAAATCTGTTGTAGAAATTTACACCACATCTATCCAGATTACACCTCCCTATATATATCTTTTAATTTTTCTGTTTTTACGGATTTTGTGATACATAAAATGATCCATTTTCTTGCGAGGATGCCTATGAAATTGCTTAAAAAATCAAATTAACCAACCATAAGTCATTATTTGCTGTTAAGTTAACAGTGGTACCTATTTACAATAATTAGTTAAACACTGATTTGAAAATAATGGACAACGATACTTATTCAAATGCTGATATAAGTGAAAACACCATTGATGTAAAAAAGTGAAAAACTTTAATAATACGATGATTATGAAAATATAATAAACACAGTTTTGTAAACATAAATTAATAATTATTTGTACTTATTTATATTTTTTCTATATTATATGAATACAATAAACAAATGACATATTAAATAAAAATTTCAAGATTTTATTTAAACATTATTACCACGTAATTATTAAAACTAATACCTAGTAACAGTGGATTATGTACCTATATCCTACCATCGATATTATTTTTTACATGAATATACAGTATAACAACAAAATGTGGAAAATTTTTAGTCGTAATAGACCGAAAATGCCTTTACATTTTAATTAAACCTTGGTAATTGAATTCCTCTCATTTTTCTATATCGATTTAAAAAAAAATCATCAAAATTGGAGCCACAGAAGCCGAGATACTGAACGCCGCTCTTTGAACGCACTATTTCAATTTCTATAATTCATCCCCTCTTCTCGGCTTAACGGTATTCATTGAATTTTCATATCAAAAGCACACGTGCGGTCATATTTATAAAAACACATACGGAAAGTTCTTTAAAAAACCTACCAAATTCAATTTTTGTTATTGTTACATTATGTATAGTTTTGCAGCAAGCGCTTGTTGACTTTGACACTCTATATCTCGGAACTTATATGACCGACTTGAATGTTCTTTCTTTCAGGTTGTGACGCACTTTTCCTC
>NW_019416626.1:348878-350683 GCF_000390285.2 Anoplophora glabripennis | reverse complement strand
ATCTCATGCCCGTTTGACCCCATTAGCTCTGGGTTAAGATCAGTTCAAGATCAAATGTATAGAATCAATTCCCAATAAAGTAAATCTATATGTCCATATGTTTTTGGGGTCGCTGAATCCGAATCTGGGCTCCATTTGACTCGATCAGGTCTGAGTTAAGGTCAGTTCAAAGTCAAATGTAGAGAATCAATTTCCAACAAAGTAAACCAATATATCTATATGTTTTTGGAGTCGCTGAAACCGAATCTGGGATCCGTTTGACCCGATCAATTCTACTAAATTCTTAAGTTGTAAACTCAAAACACTCAAGTTAAACGATTATGCGTATTAAAATTTGAGTAACAAACAAGATTAAAGAGAGAACGCTAATTCTGAGCCCGTGACTATCAAGTTACTTGTTTTAACATGGCAAAATTGTAGTATCAATAAGCTTAAGTAAGTTTTAAAAAATGTGTCTTTTAATGCTTAATGTACATAAATTTACACAGTCAGTCTGTCTCGGTTGAGATTCTTGAGAACGGTTTTTTGCCTTGATGAATCATATGAAATTCTATATCTGAGGGTATCAATACTACTACTGACTTTTGTGGTATTTAATTATTGTGTTGTCGAAAGATCTGCTTGGACTTCTTAACGTTTTCTCGATTTCAACTTTTCTTGTTACCAACCAACAGTAATCGGCTAACATGTTTATATCACATCTGCCTTGGTAGCGACCATGTCTTTAATATTTTAATGAAATCTTCTTCCCTGCTCCTCAAATACAATCAAATTTCTCACTTTGGAGTTAAAACCAAACAGACTTTTATACACATTTTTAGTTAACTGATCTTTCTTCTGCGACTCTAAAAACATATACATAGATACCATTGTCTCGTCTTTCAGACCTCCCACTCCTTTTTTTGTGGGACTGTGTAACTAATATTAAAAAAAATCTTGTGAATAATTAAATTGGCTACTTATGATATTTGACAAGCCTTGCCTCAATTTTGATTCCAAAAATATATGCAAAATATATTTAACAGCATAAACTAGATTCCTAATGAATCGTTGTAAATTTTTCTAAATTTATTTAAATTAACTTAATATCTTCAAAATATGAGAGTTAATAATAAATTATATTTATTTTTGAAAAAGGTAATCGTTCTTACAATACATCATATGACCACAGAGCACTCTGATGTATGTACTAAATTCTTATCTTTACAGTTATGTGAAATAATTACGATTTTATGCAGAACAAAATTAGAATTTAAATATTCCTATAACTTTTTAATAAAAGTATTTTCTTCTTGTAAATGTTTGCTCGTTGTGAGCTCAGAAAAGTCTAAGGATGCCAAATTTATTTATTTTAGTATTTTTGGTAAATGTAAATTAGAGCCCTATGAATTGTCGAAAACATATAAAACAAATTACTTGGGTTACTTTTTTATAATGACATGCCATTAAATAGATATTGGGAGATGTCAGAGAAAAATGGTTGAAAAACTGTACAGGAACATATTTAGTTAATATCACTAAAAAGACATTTAGGTACTTTGCAGAAGAAATATTTATTTGCAAAAGTTCAAAACTCGATTAAGAATAAATCCATATCATTTAGTAGTTTTCCAATTAAGTCTAAATAAATAAATAAAAAACTATTCTGCTAATTGTATCGTCGAGATTTATTGTCAATTTAGCAAAATGTTTCAGTAACTTCCGGAGTCGACTTATAAAAAGCATTTTATTGCTATTTCTATGCCGTAATATTTAGGTATACAATGTTGAGTTTTATTTTATGATCACCTTTAGAGTTGATCTTA
>NW_019416626.1:321398-342064 GCF_000390285.2 Anoplophora glabripennis | reverse complement strand
TCCTAACATTCTGCAGGAGACGATCTAATAATGTCATTTGATAGAGTTTGAGCGGCGATTTAAAAATATATAGGGTTTGTTATAGCTATTTGTTAAAATAAAAGAGATACAGGACCGCGAATACCAAACTGAATCACTCGGTATAGATAGGTAGATAGGCGGATTACTGAGCACTGTTTACATACATTCATATAAATGTGGCATATCAAATTACAGTTTGAGCTGTAAAATAATAGGTATTGTTACAACAAATGTGTTAATCCTATACAGAATATTAAAATATGTATTTAATAAATGTCACACAATAAAATATGGAAATACAATGTAGGAGAATAGTAACATGAAAATGCACTTCATGGCAATTCATACAAGGAATTTGTTTATTAAATTTCAGATAATATTGGTATCTTCAAAATATTCCTTTACACAATAATAAGCTTTATTTATATTATAACTTTTATTTCGTTTTTAAATGTTATAGCTTGTAAGGATCTAGTTATTGGATTTAGTTTATTATACATATTTATGATTAATGATTTTTTTGTTTTGGATTTCGTTAATTTAAATTTAGGAGGTCTCGAATAACTTGCTTTCTCAGTATTACAATTAATTGTGAAGGTCACGTTGCACTTCCTGTATATGTCGAAAAGATCGTGATAAACAAATAAAGAAGGCAAGGACATTATACCAAGTTTTATAAAAAGAGCACGTCAGTGGTAGCAGAAATTACCATCGGCTAGAATGCGAAATATTTTCTTTTGTTGACAAAAAAACCTTTCGAGCCGCACTAGTAGGTAATACCTCACAAAATGACAGCATGTGATATGCGCCAAAAAAAAAGCTAAAACACTACGTAAAATATAACTGAAACACCTACGTAGCTGACTAATTAAAATCATGCTTGGCTCCTTGCACAGGGATTATTCACATAATCTTACCAAGATAAGCCTTCATCTGTATACACTAACAAAACATATAATGAATTATTATTATTACTTTTGGCCATTTTATCAGATGAAAACAATTGCTGAGTTCTCTCTGGATTGAAAGTTAAATTATTTGAAAAAACTGTCAAGGGTTCTACACTGCCTTTTGTGTTGAACAGAGTGATATCATCAGTAACGACATTGCAATTATTTTAGCAATATAAATTGTATAAAAGCATTTACATAAATTAAAACTGTAAGTGGTCCTAGTACGGAACCCTGTAGTACTCCGTATTGAACCAATTGAATGTCAGCGTCAATATCATTAACTGAAACAAATGGTATACGATTTTTTAAATCTGGTTACAGTAATAAAACGAGTATTCCCTTTACCCCATAATATTCCAATGTGAACCTTTCTCAAGTATTTCAATAATATATTTATATACTGGGTGTTCTCAAAGTTGAGTAATTTATTTTAACAGCTGGTAGAACTCGTAAAAAATCGATTTACCAAAAATCGTTTATACAGGGTGTCCCGTTTAAAACTCCCCAGCTGGATATCTCGAAAACGAAAAAAGATAAATGATTTCTGAAAAATTCACCGTATAGTTTCAATAAATGGCTTTACTTTGAGCACAAATCCCGTTCCGTCCCACTGCAGGTATAGATGTCGCTGCAATCCGAAAACATATTTTGTTGACAGCAGTTTTGAAAAGTGGCGCACATGAAAGATCTCTAAATTATAAGCAACTTTTGTGATATAAATAATTTTCGAAAAGCCACTAGTTTCCGATATACTTGGATTTGAGGTAATTTTTTTTCCAGGGGGAAGATTTTTTAAAGTTAAGTTTTCAGGCATAACTACTGCAGATTTTCGTCCTATTAGATTGGTTTGAATAAAACGGATGAATTAATTTTATTTACCTAATAGATATCACAGGAAATTACTTCATTTCTTGTTTACGCAAATCATAGTCTTTTCGATCAAGATAAAGTAATATTTATTTAATAAAAACTGATGCAAAATTAACAAAAATTACAAATAATATCCATAGTCAGTCCATATAATGTTATTTAAAAACTGGTCGTTTTCTTGATCCTTCTTTTGTTTTCTTGAAGTGTCAAAGTTGATTACATATTACTATTACTATAACTACAAGTCTACACCTTCAATTTTGACATTTATTCAGTATAGTCCAGTACACGAATGAAGAAAAGCTCGACATAATTTTAATATTCGGTGTATGCCGTAAAAATTCCAGAGAAGCAGAAAGACTTTATCAGGTACGTTACCCAAACCGTCGACATCCCGATAATAAAACCTTTTTGTCTGTATCGACGAATTTGCTTCATTGTGGTTCTTTTAACAAAAAGAAGCATCGTAGAAACACTGTTACAAATGATAGAAACACTACCGTGGTATTAGGTAAGGTTGAAACTAATCCACATACTTCGGTGCGAGCTATACAACAAGAAACGGGGATTTTCGGAACATCGGTCCATAATATCTTGAAGCGAAATACGTATCATCCTTACAAAGTGCATCTTTTACATAATTTACGTCTTGGTGATATGCTACGAAGACTAAATTTTATTGCAGAAATGAAAATAAAGGCTCAAGAAAACGACCAGTTATTAAATAACATTATATGGACTGACCATAGTCGATTTACAAAAAATGGGATTTTGAATAGACATAATAGCCATTTCTGACATGACAGTAACCCTACATGGACCAAAGACAGACATTTCCAAACCACGTTTTCTATAAATGTATGATGTGGTATTATTAATGGCATATTAATTGGACCCTATTTATATGAGGGAAATTTGAACGGTCCCAATTATTTACAATTCCTTCAGACACAACTAAATGTTCTTTTGGAAGAAGTTCCTTTAGTTATGAGACAAAATATCTGGTTCCAACAAGAGGGGGCACCAGCTCATAGCGAAAGGAGTGTGCAAAATTTTCTTTATGAATATTTTCAGGGGCGATGGATAGGCACCAATGGTCCAATATGGTGGCCTGCCCCCACCCCTGATTTAACCCCACTCGATTTTTTCTTGAGGGGTTACCTAAAGAACCTAATTTACCAAACAGAAATTGAAGACTTGCCTGACTTGTGCAATAAAATTTATGCGAGCTGTGCATTTATTCTTCGAAATGTTTTATTACGGGCAACTGATACCGAACTTAGAAAAAGATATGAATTATGTATTCATGAGAATGGCGGTAATTTTGAACACTTATTGTGACTCGTGTATTATGTTAATTTAGTATCGTTTATTTGTAATTTTTGTTAATTTTGCATCAGTTTTTGTTAAATAAATATTACTTTAGCTTGATCGAAAAGACTATGATTTGCGTAAACAAGATTAAATGAAGTAATTTCTTGTGATATCTATTAGTTAAATAAAATTAATTCATCACTGTTTTATTCAAAGCAATCTAATACGACGAAAATCTGCAGTAGTTATGCCTGAAAACTTTACTTTAAAAAATCTTCCTCCTGGAAAAAAAATTATCTCAAATCCAAGTATCTCGGAAACTAGTGGCTTTTCGAAAACTGTTTATATCACAAAAGTTACTTATAATTTAGAGATCTTTCATATGCGTCACTTTTCAAAACTGCTGTCAACAAAATATGTTTTCGGATTACAGCGACATCTATACCTGCACTGAGAGGAACGGAATTTGTACTCACAAATAAAGCCATTTATTGAAACTATACAGTGGATTTTTCAGAAATCATTTATCTTTTTTCGTTTTCGAGATATCCAGCTGGGGAGTTTTAAACGGAACGCCCTGTATAGTTGCAGAGGAAGAGAGTTATAAAAATCCTGTTCTGCAAAAATTGTTCAAAATTGTTACCATTTGTGTACCATTTATGTTTTTACAACGTAGTGGTCGAAAATGACAATAAATCAGGTTTGTATTATAAAATTTTTAAATTTAAATTTGTTTAAATAATTGTTAATAATTACTTTATTTGGCAACTTTTATATAAATGATTTTCGCTATAACTTGAAAAGAATAGAAAAATCTCATAACAACATTTGCCTTTTATCTTATTATTTTGACGTGTAGACTTCATTCCTGAAGTTTGGTGCGATTATCCCGACTCACTCTGCATGTAAGTGGCTGTAATAATACATCCGCTATATTTTTTTATAATTTTACTCTTACAAACATCCAGACAGAGAGAATTTGTTTTATCTTGTTTAAAATAAATTGTGCCAAATACAAACCGGAACTGCATATATTACATGCACTTCATTAAACGCCTGAAGGGATACTTCACTTCCTCATTGTTATAAACTTGCACTACAAAGGTTACACATATTTCCCACTCATTCCAGCGCTGAAATTATAATTGTTCAAAGTCGGCGCAAGCCTTAATTGCAGACAATTATTTGTACCGAGTGTTCGCAACTGCGCGAAAAATACAAAGAGACAATAAAACAGAGTGGATCAAATGCTTGGCTTTCTACCGACTACCGTTCCCTAGTTACAAATCGCTGGTTGCTGTAATTAAATTACGTCATTGTTTACTGCTGCATTTAGCTCGGACAATTGGCCTTTTTATAAAACGCAGCAAATTATTTTTATAAATCCAACTGGTAGTTACGTTTATGCGAACTATTTGTATTCCGCAGTGCAACGGCAAAAATTTTATTTTAGCAAAAAGAACACATGTCAAAGAAAACAAATCTAGAAGAGTGCTTCAAAATTATTTTCTTGAAACAGGTAAATATTAAAAAAAAGGTTTGCAGGACAATTTATAATCAAAAGTGTGTAATGACACCTTCTGACTTAATTGTACCAAAAAACTATACATTTTGAGAAAAAAATATATTTTAGTTTGACGTGTGGTTTTTGCAGGAATATTAAGGCAGTTTTGACCAAAAACTACATTATTATTATTATTTTTTTAAGAACACAAAAGGAAATTATTACTAAAAAATGCATTTAGAACAAAGAAGGAGAAACATAGTTCTGATTGTTAAGTTTCTTCGCAACCACTGCTGGATCATTGTTGTTTTCGGTATCGTCATGGTTGTTTGATGGTACTGAGGACTCATAAAATGTGCAATTTTCTTTGTTTCTCGGAACGTTACACAGTATTTGTAAATCTTTAATCTTTTTTGTCATTCTCAAATGAACAGCGTGCTCCGCGGTTTCCATTGTTATGACTAAAAGTCACTGACAAGTGCGATTTTTGCGGAACGCCCTATATTTCAACCATGCATATCGCCCTGACATGTGTGGTTTTCGCTAGAAATATTTTGTAGGGGCAAAGATGTGATATTTTTAAATACAATGTTGCCAATAACTCAAACGTTAATTAATTAATTTTGTAACAAATGTTCGCTTTGCTAGAAACTCTTCAATGGCTAAAGTATCTGATTCATCATTTTCATTTCTTCTGCTATTTAAATGCTGAAATTACGTTGTTCAGTATTGAAATTGATTTAGCTAATGTAAAACGATTAGAACAGTTAAAATTAGCGTCACCAAATTGCAACATTTTTGAATTTTCAACTTTTCAGGTATACACTAAACCAAACAATTAAAGGGTCAAAAGAATGATTTTTGACAGACTGTATTTAAGTGGAAAATGGTCATATCGAGAATTAAAAAAAAGCATTTTGAAGCTCTAAGATTCTAGTTTTTAGATCTTTCGGTCGAAAATTTTTAGATCTTTCGGTCGAAAATAGCACGACAAAAAATTTTTGCAATTTTTTTTATTTTTCTTTCCGAGTTCACAAACGCAAAATTTTTTTTCAGCTAAGCCATTGCACGGACCAGATCACTTGTTTATTCAGCTTTAATTTCCTTTTTTTAAAATTTCGATATGACTATTATTCTGCGAAATATCGGACTTTTAATATAAAGGGATCCTATAACATGCTGCCGCAACTTTTCGGAATTTTTTTTTTCGTCTTTTACACGAATTTAAAAAAAAACAGGAAAAAAGGGTAAATTATGTTTTTTTTTAGAAAATTTACAGCTAAATTAGAAATATTCACGAAATGACTAATGTTAAGCATGACTTTTACAGTTCAATATACCCAGTAGAACCTTGTGAAGTTTCATCACGATCTAGCGAACCGTTTCTTTGTTTCAAACAGTCAAACTTTTCAAAAAAATTAAAGGGTCACGTTTTTTGAGCTGAAACAGTTCATAATCATGNGATGACCATAATGAATCAATTCGGCGCCGATCTCAACAGCTTGGCTTGTCGTATGCAACAACTTGGCGTATTTTACGTAAGGATCTTGGTTTGAAAGCATACAAAATTCAACTCATTCAAGAATTGAAGCCGGCTGACCTTCCAAATCGTCACCGTTTCAGTCTTTGGGCTCTTGAACAGCTTGAAGAAGATCCAATGTTTTCGACCAAAATTTTGTTCAGCGATGAGGCCCATTTCTGGCTTAATGGCTATGTTAATAAACAAAATTGCCGTATTTGGGATGAAGAACAACCCGAAGAACTTCAAGAGCTGCCATTACATCCAGACAAAACAACGGTTTGGTGTGGTTTATGGGCTGGTGGAATCATCGGTCCATATTTTTTTAAAAATGAGGCCGGCAGGAACGTAACTGTGAATGGCGCCCGTTATCGCGCCATGCTAACGGACTATTTGCTGCCTGAAATTGAAGCCCGTAATCTCGATGACATTTGGTTCCAACAAGACGGCGCCACTTGCCATACAGCCCGTGCAACCATGGCTTTATTGCGAGAACAATTCGATGAACAGTTAATTTCACGATTTGGACCAGTGAATTGGCCTTCTAGATCATGTGACATCACACCTCTAGACTTTTTCCTTTTTCCTTTGGGGCTACGTGAAGTTCAAAGTCTGTATGGATAAGCCGAATACGATTGAGGAATTGGAAGCCAATATTACTCGGGTCATTCGTCAAATTCCACTCGAAATGCTTGAACGTGTCATCGAAAATTGGAACTTCAGAATGGACCATCTCAACCGCAGTCAAGGACAACATTTGAAAGAAATAATATTTAAAAAATAAATGTCAGAAATAGTTTTTTTGTATAATAATAAAGATTGCACCATAAAATATAATTTTGTAATTTTTTGTTGTTGTTGAAAAAAGTACCTCTAAATTAATTACCCGTTACTATTGGACATCCTGCCTTCCCACCCTGCTGAGCTCGTTCTACTATCACCACGCTCCGTGATTTTGTTAGCGGAGTGGAGAGACATAACCTCGCTTAGTTGACGGCTATTCTGAGACAAGACACTTGTTATTTAGGACACCGACATCACCTTAGTGTCCTAAAGAGCACCTTACTCGTCGTAGGAATATATACCTAGTTTAACACCACGTTTTAAGATAAGTACCTGGCCTCCATATCCTTCACTGTGTATTTGTATTGTAGTGCTTAGTTAATTTGATGATTTTAGTTTAAGGTTTTTAGATGTACACAATTTGCAATTGCACTTTGGGGGATATAATAACAATGTTTGTGATATAAACTTTGACATTCAACCTTATATATATCTCATTGATTCTCTACATGACTAGTAAATGATGTACAGAGTAACCTGTAAGTTTATTTTTCATCAGTCCCTGCAGTGAAAGGTAGGCAAACACAGATTATTAATAACTTCCTTTTCACAGGTAACCTTATGTGCTCTGACTTGACAGACAAATTCATCCCTGAGATTAAGAGTTGCTGTCTTTCCTACTATGATATTTGTTGACTTCTGACTAGTAGAGTTGTAGAGGCTGGAATAGCGTAGCATAGTGGTCTTATCAAAATTTAAAAAAACGAAAATTAAAGCTGAATAAACAACCTATCTGGTACATGCAATGGCTTAGCTGAAAAAAAAATTTTCCAAGTCCGTGAACTCGGAAAAGAATAAAAAAATTTGCTTAGAATTGCATGATAACCGTAACTCCTAAAAATTTTCGAACGAAAGATCTAAAAACTAGAATCTTAGAGCTACAAAATGCTTTTTTTAATTCTCGATACGACCATTTTCCCCTTAAATACAGTCTGTCGAAAATCACGGGAAAATTTCGGAAATTCTTTTGACCCTTTAATTGTTTGATATAGTGTAGTGTTTCGTTTTAATATTTAATTATATTTCTCTCAACTAGTCGTTTAAACAAAGAGTAGCACTTTTATGAAACTAGACCTTGCAGCCCACTATTACTGAGTTAATACCGAAACGTTAAGTTCAGAAACGCATTGTAATTCAATGTTTAACATAAAGGGCTCTCGCTTTGTAAACGGCCCAAAATGATGAGCCTCATGTTTCATTACGTCCGTACTTAGCAGTGCAATAATGTGCAGGTTATTTCGAAATGAGAAATCCGCAGAGGTTTATTTGTAATATGCCAAATGAAAATGCATTTGCAGCACAATGTGAGTCTCGTGGAAGATTCCCCAATTGAAATTTACTCAGGCGTGAGTTTTCGCGAAAGTGGTTGGGGAATATGTGGCTTTAAATCATGCGAACGGGAAGCAATTACCGGGAAATTAATAAATAAGGATGGAAATACGGTTTCGTCCTTTGATGTGCACAGGATTTTAATATTTATTCCGTCCCGTTGGGATGATGTGACTTGTCACGTCTCGTTTGTTATAGTTACCTGCGGTTCGCGATAAGCTACGGGGTAATTAACGCCTTTCGCCACTTTCTTCCATGGGCGTCCCTAGAAAATTTGATAGTAAGCATAGTTCGTGTCAAAAATAATATTTTTTAGCTTTGGTTTGCATGGTTCCGTAACAATCATTAAAACGTTAAACAATTTCGAGATTTGTTGCCCACGTCGTTGATTTAAAAATTTTAACGTTGGGAAATTGATAGACTAAACAAATTTTCTGTTTTATTTCCTGTGTACACTAAGTATAAGAACCAGGGTTAGGGAGAAAACGGCCACTGCTTTCCCCTAGAGATTCAACAACACAGTTTTTTATTTTCATAGTTACAAATTTCTTATGTATTACAAAAACATAAAAAAACAGGAGAAAACGCTTCATATGTTGATATCCAAATATCACACATAGAGAAATATACACGGTGATTCACAACTTGGATTCAAAATTTGGGATTAGATGCGGTATGGAGTCAATATCGTAAAAAAATGTTTGTAAAATCCTTATAATTTCCGAGAACAAAATTATTGAAGTTGTAGTACTTTCAACCATTATACCTGGACAACTGTGGTCTCTAGCGTCATTCGCAATACGCATGGAGAGCCACGTGGCCTCAGCAACACCGAATACTGAAATCCGATTTTACAATAGTCGTTGCGATAGTGTTTACAATAGTTTTTCAGTACTTATTGTCAAAAATGGCTTTCGTGTATAGCAACTCGGAGTTGATGGTTATCGTTTTAATTTATGGTGTAGCAAATGGTTCAAAACAGCTCACTTCTTTGTAGTATATTCTCCAGTAATCACTTAGGTATTTATTAACATGATTTTTACTGAATTCGATCTTTGTATTAACTAATTTTTATTTTCAGAGTACAGTATTTTGGTTTATATTTTCTTTATAAAACGATTTTCGAAAACAATTATTAATTTGTGCTTTAAAGAAAAGTTTGGAACATGAAATATTTTTTTATGAAACCTATTACTCCATATAAGTTAAGATACAGAATTTCTTAAAACTTAACTTACTTTGTTGCATGTTAGTCAATAAAATCCAGTTTGGCATATTTTCTTTTCTGACGTCTTTTGGCAGTATTTGACTTTTATTTTCTTCAGTTTTTAAACCTAGAATGGATTTTACTTTTTTTGTTATCATTGACATTTTAAGCTTTTGATTTTTTACTTTATTCACGATTTTTCTTTGCAATTTTAACTTGTGAATTTATTAATTTAATTTCTGTTTTGCGTTTCATTTTATTTTTATGTTGTATTAATTTAAAGCTTGTTTCGATTAATATTATTGTTTACGTGTTTCAAGTTGATGTTCCCGGTTAAGTAGCTTTTTGCAAACTGTCTCTGTCTCTGACAAATCTAATATATTTTATTGCCAAAACAAGTAAACTTTGTAAATTTCCCCAGAATGGCATTTGGAATTAAAATTTTGCATCGAAAATCTTCCCACTACGTTGACATTGTCATTATGCTAGGTGTTCCTCTTTCTGTAATTTTTGAGTTTCTTTTGACGTGTGACTTGTTTGAATACGATCAAGTTTTTTAAATTTTCATTTTTCGCATCTTCACTTTTACTTCACTTCTAAGTCTATCTTTCTTATATAAATACTTCCATTACAACTACTTGTACATAATTATTTACTAATATTATCTCAAATTTTTTTCAAACTAAATTCTTCTTAGACCTGTATTTTTCAGTGTTTATTCAACGATAAGGCTGAAATTTTGAAAATATTGTGGCATCCAAAGTTCAGCAAAATTTTTCTGTTTTAATTAAATTAAAGTATGTGCCCTTATTTCTAAAACATTGTTGGTTTTTTGGAATTTACTCTCGAACAAGCGTAGCAAAGCAATATCCATTTTTATATAAAGTAGATAGTTTTTTTTATATTTAGACGATATCCGCCAAGTCTTTTTGTTTGATTCTATTATGGCAAAACATATATTGAGATGAAATCAGATTGACGAGAGAATGGTTGAAATGGTTATTATAAAATTTATTATTGATTTGATTATCATGTTATTAAATTGGAGCATAGGCTAAGATACTATCAGAAAAATATAGTTGAAATAAATTAAAATGCAGAATGGGTAGAGATCTAACAAAAGTTAAAATGCCAGAGTTTGATTAAATAGTTATAAAATAAGGTAGAGTAGGAGTTAATAAAAGATATAAAGATCTAAAAACAAGTTTGTACATTAATTAAAAAGATATGTCAGAAATATGTCAAATTTAAAGTGGGATCCACAAGGAATTCAGTAGTTAATAGAAATGTCAAATAATATTATAAAATAAGAAATATTTTGAAGTATAAGGTAAAATTGATTGTAAATAAAGTAGAATAGGATGTATAAGTGCAAAGGATAAAGTGAAGTGAAGTGAATTGCAAAAGGAAAATGGCACGTTAAATTAAAAAACCAAAAAGGAGATATGTGGAAAGGCCTTTAGAAGAGAAAAAAAATCAAGATGGTAAAAAAAATTGGAGATTATTGATTAGTTACAGAAAAATTTTGTAAAAACGTCAGGTGTTGAGGAAAGAAAATAAAACCCATAGCAAATATAAGTATGAACGAGTGAGTATAAAAAGAGTCAATTAGAAGAGATCAAGAATATAAAAGTACCAAGTGGTGAAGAGGTGACCCAAGAAAAGACAATATAAGCGGAGTACCCATAATCAAGGTCCAGGAAGACAACAAGGACGAAGAATTTCTATAGAAGGTTACAAGAGGAAAGAAATAAAAGGAATATCAGTAGCAGGATCCAGGAGACCGGTGGTAAATCATAGTAGCGGTAGCAGGGAATAGGAGATCAGCCAGAAAGCGGAGTAGTCGACAGGTTCCTGAAAGGAAGCGAGATAGGATAGACAAGAAGTAAGAAAACCAAGCAAGCAGAGGAAAGGAGAGAAATCAGTCGATAAATCATTATCAATAATACGTATAAAATGGTACCTTTCGTTTCCCTTGAGACTTTGTGCACAAATAAAATTAAAAGTAAATTTCGTATACGAAATAGTTGGATATAGATATTTAAAAGAAAAAAGTAGTATATAAAAAATTTTTAGAATATCACTAATTTCATATTAACCAAATTTAGATAACTATATCAAACATAATAAAAATTGGCCAATCTTAGTAAAATTATCAATATTAATAATATAAATAAATAACTAGTGATTAAACAAGAAGTTATAAGAAAATTGTCAATGTCTTGAATGTATGCAACCAGACATACATAAAATTTGAGATAACATCTTGTTTAAAGTTTTAGACATAGTGTTAATACTTCAAATTATTGACTATTGTGGTGAACACGGCTTATCACGACAAATCTGACATATATATCAAACCAATAATAAATTCATTTATTAATATCCTGTTGTATTTATAGCTGTGATTGTGTGTGGTTTCTAGCTGAAGCATTTAGTGCATAGGACCGACTACTGAGAGGAGTCTAGAGCTAGGTAGGGCACAGGTATATAACCACCAGTACAAAAAAAATCACATTAATACCATAATAAAATTATCATTTTGGCGCTAACATAAACACACTGACACAGACATTATCATAACAATATGTATTTATTTAATACTAGCTTTTACCCGCGGCTTCGCTCGCAGAGTGATAGAAAATCTTTCGTAAAAAATATTTTTTTTTTAATAAAAAGTATCCTAAGTTACTTCTAATACCTCCAAGAATATGTGTACAAAGTTTCATAATGATCGGTTAAGTAGTTTTCGCGTGAAAGCGTAACAAACATACTTACATTCACATTTATAATATTAGTAGGGATTATTATTATTAGTAGGCTTCGCTCGCGGGTAAGTAAATATAGAAAATATTTCGTAAAAAATATTTTTTTAAATAAAAAGTATCCTATGCTACTTCTAATACCTCCAAGAATATGTGTACAAAGTTTCATGATGATCGGTTAAGTATTTTTCGCGTGAAAGCGTAACAAACAAACTTACATTTTCATTTATAATATTAGTAAGGATTTTTATTTACCCGCCAGCGAAGCCTACTAATAATAATAATCCCTACTTCCCTACTAATATTATAAATGTGAATGTAAGTTTGTTTGTTACGCTTTCACGCGAAAACTACTTAACCGATCATCATGAAACTTTGTACACATATTCTTGGAGGTATTAGAAGTAACATAGGATACTTTTTATTAAAAAAATATTTTTTACGAAAGATTTTCTATCACTCTGCGAGCGAAGCCGCGGGTAAAAGCTAGTATAGAAAATATTTCGTAAAAAATATTTTTTTTTAATAAAAAGTATCCTATGTTACTTCTAATACCTCCAAGAATATGTGTACAAAGTTTCATGATGATCGGTTAAGTAGTTTTCACGTGAAAGCGTAACAAACAAACTTACATTCACATTTATAATATTAGTAGGGATTTGCATAGGATATTTTAATTTTGAAAATCCATGTGCATGTAAATTTTTGGTGTAAATTTTTTTGTTACGATTTAATGAATTTATTGTAGGATCGTATTCGATGCAAAGTAGAGCAAAAAATTGCCGGTCTTTTATCAAAGGAAAATCGTTTCATCATTTTTAGGAGGCGTAAGATGGACCATTTCAAATTTAAAATGAAATTTAATGTTAAATCTGAAATACCGCTGCATACGCATTGTATTCTGGTAGTAGATGTAGTCGCCCAGGTGCATCGAGTGTACGAAGTGGTCGGTTATACGTCAAATACTAACCTGGCGAGCTTGGTTGTAAATCAAAGACAGCCTCCAAAAAAAAAAAGTAAACAACAGTGGCGCATACAGAGGTAAAATGTAGTACATATGTGGAATTTAAAAAACAAATTGGATTTATAATAAATTACATTTAAAATAAATAGTTTTTGAGAACAAAGGAATTTTTGTAGGAACAAGGGTGCCAAACGTGAACTGATCCCTTTATCCCTTCATAATGCATGAAGAAATGATTCAATTTCTAAACCCCTTAAAACCGTATTGCACTGGATCCCTTGACAGGCAATGATTTATTACTTTGCGTCGAATATGATCCTATTATAGTTTCTGCTGCTTTCACTTTCGGTTTTCTAAAAATTTAAGTTATCGCAGTATATTTGTACCTTGTAACTTTATGTAAAACATATTTTTTATAAATAAATTCAAATTATCCCATGTATATTCTAAAACAAAATATTTGGATTCAGAATTTTGTACAGTTAGTATATTTTTATTACAAACTTTGAAATTGTCAAAATTGGGTGAATTAATGCACAATAATACTGATTTATACAACTATAAAAACATTTTTAGGGTAAATTATATACAAATATATATAATTCGCATTTTGTAACGTTTGCCGATAGCTATTGTTAATGTAGTCACAGGTTTCAGAGAACTCTTTTATTGAAATTTAAAAAACTGGGAAATCTTACATCTGAAAAAGAATAATAGGTGAGAAGTTCCTTTTTATAATTTACGGGACGGTTAAGTCTACAGTAAGCCTGAAAAATATTACAGGGATGTATGGTCCCTTGAGAATACATTTTCTTAAATTCTTCTTACTTATTTGAAGTCCCTTGTATTGTATAACTTACCACAGGAGCAAGAGATATTTAAATAATGGATATTTTACTAAAAAATAAAAAAATGTTTGTAATAATGTAATCAAAATATTGTCTGAAATTATTAATTTATGTTTAACCGCATCGCATTGGATATAAGAGCGAGTTCAGTAACGTCGTGGCTTGTCCGTCTATCAATGTGTAAATTAAGCACTATCGAAAAAAAAAACGTATCTCAAATCAGTCCCATATCATTCTACGTTTGGACATCAACGTTATATTAAAAACGATCTTACTTAAAATAATAATTGGCAGTGCCAGAATCAGTAAATCAGTAAAATTAAAAATATTTAATATAAGTAAATTAGCATAATATACTTAAACATTTTTCCTATATGTGCGTATAATTTATATCGCAAGAATACTAAAAGTATAAACCATTTTGAGAAAATAATACGAAATTTGTATTAGGATATTTTTTATAATTTTCACACAAATTTATTCTACCATTTATAAAATAATAATAATTTTCTCAGTAAAACATAATAAATAAACACATAAGTCTTATTTAAAGAACAATATTTTTTATGCAAAAATTTGTGAACAAGGTTTATACAAAAAATAGTTATCTGGTATTTTAACATGTATTTTAGTACATGTTTAATAATTGTTTGAGAAACAATAGCATTTCTTCTATTCTCAGTTAAAATGTCAAAACTGATATAAAAAACGTTGTCGTCTAAAATTGGAATAATACATAAACAATCATAATAAAAGAAATTAAACGACATGAAACTACCATAAATAATATCAACTCTCGACAAATAATTATTGGGCATGTGCACAACTTCCTTGAAACAGGAAATTTATTTTTTTAGCCTAAAATGACAATTTTTTTGCTTAGGGCCATGGATATAATTATGCTTTTTTGAAAGAAAACGATGGCGATGGAGTGAATCGAATTGTCGTTTTCCGCATTTGCTGGCCCGACAATGTGTAAGGAGCTTAGACAAATATCAACAACAAAAGAAAAATATGTATCCGGAGTTCACAATTTTCGCTAACTAGTGTCAAAAGTCAAACATAAACAAGAAGAGAACTTATGTAACTGGTAAAACGATATCAAGAATAAGTGATGGAATAAATTCCAGAGACAGCCAAACAATTTAGATTCAGAAAGTACTGACAGGCAACAAAGTGAGTTTTAAGAATTTCTGTACATTAGATTAAGTTAGTTAATGCAAGGCAAAATATTTTATAAATAAAAATTGTTTTAAGTTCCAAACTATTCTTTCAATCAAATAAATATTAATTGCTTTAAAAAATTACTGCAAAATCAATGAAAATACAATACTCTGAAAAGAATACAATAATAAATTTGGTAAAATTATGTACATACGAGTATAACAAAGCACCTGCTGAAAGATTACATCGCAGTAAGAAGATCAAAGTAGAAAACCAGAAGTTTTTATTTAAACAGTTTTTCCATATTTTCTACAATTTTGTGAAGGACATTATTTGACTTTCTACTTTGCTTTAGATAAATAAATACTAATAAAACTCAAAATTTAATGATTTTTTTCCAAAACTTTCTTTACTACAAAGGCTAAAAATTCAACACACCTTTTCTGTTGTAAAATGTTAGACGAGTCCGAAAATAATAAAAAAATTTAAAAATTCATTAACGTTCTACATTTTATGATGAAAATGTCGACTGACTCACGCCTAACTACACGACTGGCGGCAGATAAAAATTGACTTTATACTAAATGTAGCTCTTTACCAACGTACAATAACTGCCAAATGTTAAGAACCTAACATTCACTGTTCCAAATTTATTTCAAATATTAATATATTTTTTTTATTTTCAACACCCTGTATTTCGGTTTCTAAACGTTTCCGTCCACATGTTTACATGACCTTTTTTCTTTAAATATCATAAGAAATTATGTCCTGAAGTTACGGAGCGTACTTAGGAAACACCCTGTATAATATTAAATAAGGGATACAGCGTTACACTGTCGTTCTGAACTATAGTATTACACGCCTTGAAAGTCTTCCTTCATTTACTATCCGAGATATATATCCAATAACTGAAACAACTCGCTCAATAGGAAACTGTATCATCTATCAGTAATTTCCAAAGCGTATCGAGCATTTCCGGGAAACGTGAACACCGCGCGCCTCTTCGTTTCAGACACGAGGAGCTCTGAAAAATGAAAAGCCTCACATAAAATCTTTTTATGATGGTGAGGATGTGGAAACGTAACATTGTTCTATATTATATGAAATGGTAAAGTGTTATTGCATATCCCCTAACGTTAAAATGTATCATTGAAATTTATGTCCTAGAGAAACGCTGGAATCGCGAATTGCATATTTCAACTCGGAATACTTGTTCAAAAAGGAAGGGTATAATAGTAACGTAAGAATTGTATTACTGCGAGTTTCTTTACAGGGGGATTCACAATTGTGAATAACTTATTAAAAGCTTTTTTTATAAGATACCCAATAAAGCTTTGGAGATATATGTCATCATAAATAATAGAATCGATATTACCAAAAGAGTTATAGTAAAATCTTAAAATTGCATGTCTAAAAACACATATTATTATGTACCTACCTCACATATTGAAATTGGTTAAATAACGTAATTTTTTAAACAAATATCTTGTATTCTTGTTGTTCCTTGACATATATCATTCTGTAAAAATAGCCACTTTAGAAATTCTTACAATTTCTACATTTCATTTAGTATTGCTTTATTGCAATTTTTAGTTCTTGATAAATATCTCGCAATACGCGATTTGTTGCTAAAGTTTTGTGGCAGTACGACCACTTTCATTTTGCTTGAAGTGTTATGTTGTCATCATATCGCTCACGATTTTTTGCTCGTAAGTGTGACCGAACCTTATGAATTATATAATATCCTTATTCGGAAAATCTTATATCTTTAATATCAACTACCATTTCTGGAAAGCTGTGGGATATTAATAAAATGGACATTTTGAATACTGTCTGATCCAAATATGCTGTATGATTGACATTTATTTTCAGTGGAATTGTTTCGGTCACCCTAAAAGAATTCCAAATATATAAATATTTCACATGCGGAACTTGTTGCTCTGAAAATATTACGGTAAATTTCAGTTAAACGAATGTCATGTTTTATATTAAATTTTCCATATATTTCTTTTATGAAGGCTATTAGTTATTTATGCCACTGGGGCAAAAAGTTAGAATGCGTTTTTCCCAAAAGTGGCCTCTAAAAAATCGCAGCGGACCATACGTATATTGTCAAATGTATTCTAATTTTAAAATAAACATATAACTTAAAACCTAAATTTATCAAAATTTTCCTTAGAAGAAAACAAAACAATTGGACTAATATACCAAAATGCTCCCTAAAAAAGTTACGGAACTTGTTTTTTATTTAAGATTAAGTTCTTGGTACAAAGGTCTTTTTGAGACAGCTAGACATGGATATAAACTTATTTCATACCTAAAACATATTTGTTGGTAGTAACTGAAAAAAATTCAGATATTTCTATATTCAGATAGAACTAATTTTAATTTACTACTGTAGTTGTCAGTTACGGTCAGTCATTTCACTTTATTTCACTGTTTATTAAATTTCAAACTAAATTAAATAGTTTTTACGATTTACACCAATATATTATGTACAACGAAAAAACCACTCCAGCTGAATACACTGAAGTTTTAGAGGGTCGAATAGTATCCACTGCATTTACGGAAATATGAACAATTAAGACAAAAAAAGATGCTCCGTTATTTAAATATTCAAAATGGACAAAGTAATTTACATATTTCTGTAAACATAATAATGTAACGAAAATCTACAACATAAAGATACATTTCGTCATCTTTTGAAAAATCTAGGGTTTAACAACAGTCACATTTATAATGAATTTTTTCCATTTTTTCTTGAAAGCAGTACGATATTCTCAATTATTTTCTTTACAAATTGCGCACCTGGTTTTCTGTGAATAATTTCTAAGATCATTTTTTTCTACTCATACAATATTAGACCCCTCTAATTAATTTTTGGGACGTGTATGATTCGAATGAAACTATTTTCATATACAGAGTGACTTATAATTAGATGTAAACAAAATTTACCCATGCCTCTCCAGATCAAAACAAAGCAACCACTTATTGTGAAGAATGTTACAAAAAATATTATTTTTAATCGTTTTACCTCAATTTTATAGAATTATAGAATGCTAAAATGCTTTACTCCTATATTCTATGCATACATATTACCTAACAGCTTTAAATATAGTCATCATCTGCTCCTTCTAACAGTTATTTTATTATCATTTTAACCTAGTTGAAATGGTTATTAACACAAACAATTTTCATAACAGGAATTAACAAAAGTGGTAACAAAAAAGAACCATTCTGCAAATTTTTCCATATCCTTACTTTTGTTGTAACACTAAAGTAGTCCTATTTGTTGCCTTACTAAAATCATATTAAATTAAGATTTTTCATCTTCTAAATATAACGCTTTATTAGCTTCCAACTTCTTTGTTGTAAAATTTCATTCAGCCTAATTTCGTTTCACAGTACACAATTTTCAGTGCGGAGGAAGCACAATATATGATTTCATTAAATGTAATTGAATCTTCTAATATAAATATAGTACTTAGGGCGTTTCGTTGGGATGAGAAAATTTTGCGAAGCCAACATTGTGAACTCCTCATTTTCCTTGACATTTCCTACCAGAGTTTCATTAGAAGTCAACATTTCTTAAATTTGCTTTAGCTTTATTTAAAGTTACTTGTAGATATTTTTGTCAAGAAAATACAGGGTGTCGTGTTTATAGTGAGTAAGAGTTAAAATACACACATTCGCAAATTATTCAACAAACACATGTAATGTTTTAAAGAAATACGTTCACGTGATGATTGTCAAATACTTGTGGTCTATTTTGCTTTGTTTACACAATTCCCACAGAGGATTTCTTCTAAAATTATGTTTACAATGAATTGACACAGGGCAGGTATTTATTTTTTAGTCCCTCCTTTTAAATTGTCATGATTTCGCCATCATAATTATATAGATTTACTTCGTTTATCAATAGATCGTGTATTTACTACAAGCGCACGTCCTTGAATAGACCATGGATATGAAGCTTTTTTAAATATTACTCATATGACAAGCAATAGGAAAACTAGGTGAATGGTTTGTATTTCAATTAACACCCAATTAAATGGAAATGTTTTGAAATTGAATAAAGTAAATTGAACGTATGTAATAAAATATATTTACTGGTAGTATATTTCTCTTCCGTAGATATTTAGGCAATTTATTTTCATATATATATATATACAGAGTGACCCATTTGAAAGCGGGCCACCCTAATAATAACATTTTTATTTATGGAGCGATTTTGACGAAATTTTTTTTGAAATGTGGAGGGGAAAAGGTGTATTTTGGGGCCAAGTGGCGTCCAGTTTTTTTTTAAACCAAGTCCTATTAGATCATATTCAGAGGCTGAAAAATCCAGAATCCATATTAGCGATTTTTTTAGAAAAAATCTGAGTATGCCACAGGATTAGGCGTCCCCTGAAATGGATCTGTACCAAATTTTATGAAAAAATATTCAAGATTAACGATTCTACGGCTAAATTGCTGTTAAGGTGTTTATTATGCATTAAGAAGCGTTTTATCTAGTAACCCATGCGATAACAAATCAATCACAACAAATGTTTAATAACAATATTTAATAGACATCCCTATATCAAAATATAATAAAACAAACAAAAAAATAAACGAGAAATTAACATAAAATATACAAAAAATAACTTTAAATTTTGGATTTTTCAACTAAATCTCCATTTAATTGAACGAATATTTTTGTAAATGTTGCCTCGTCACTAAAAAAATTTAATAAATAATGTCGATCCCACAGTTATTCATAATTGTGTCAATCTTTGTTTTATTTAAACATGCTTTAATAATACAGCTCCATAGCGATGAACAATATTCCGAATAGCAGATGACTGAACAAAAGACGAATATGTCGAATTTATTAGCTCAATAGTGAAATTTACGTATCGTTCCTTAAGAGCACTGTCAAAAAGTATGACCCTGTAATTTAACGTTACAACATAAGATTGAAATAGTAAAACTTTGTGATGACAGAGACAGATCCGAAAGGGAAGTACCTCTAATTTTTAGTGATAGACATCAGAAATTCAAAATATTAGCAAGTCTACCATTGGGCGAGTGAGCAATATGTTTAATGAATACGGAGCTGTATCTACACATTTAAAAAAATATTAATGTACAACAGCCAAGAAGAAGCAATGAACAAATTCAAAATTATTTCACTGAAAATCCGAAAAAAGTTTAAGAATTGCTAGTTTGGACCTACAATTACCACGGGACACCATAAGGAAAAAACTTAAAAAATACAGTAATATGAAGCCTTTTAAAGCGACACCTTAGAAGACAAACAAATGAAATATTCCTTATAGTGCCAAGGAGAATACCCCAATTACAGACATTTTCTAAAAAAAAA
>NW_019416626.1:217217-320318 GCF_000390285.2 Anoplophora glabripennis | reverse complement strand
TTGTTATGATTTTTTTTAAATTTCTGAAATCTTCCCTTAACTTCTAGCCTCCCTAACTCTGTTAATTGTAATAGTACAAGAAAAAGTTAAGAGGCCATTTTTATGTAGAATTGTCTGCTTTACAACTTTCATGAAAAACTTTTTTTTCTAGCTCTTACCCTTTTTGAGTTATCTTGAAAAAGCCCTTTGTTTTATCTTTTTCCACCCTTGGCCGGGGGTTGAACAAAAAATTACTCTCACTTATTGTTATAATATACTTTCAACTAACTCATATCAAAAATTCAGCCAAGTTGACAAAATTTCGATTTAAAGGCTTAGTTAATTGGACTAATTAATAAGATTGACAAAATATATGTGTTCAAGCAATCATCATTAACTAAATTGCCGAAATTAAGAACAATGATCATTAATTTAGATCTCTTCAGGATTATTGTGAATGTACGACAAAAATAATTGTATTATGTGTCTCCATAGATGCAGATTAAGATCAGTCAGAGAACGAATTCGAGGCAAAGTTATAGATTTGCTGACAGGACATTGTGGTCTAAAAGAATACCTGCATATAATTGGTTGTATGATGCGGCCTAAGAAGCAGGTTCCAGAATACAGCAACAGAAGTAGCTCCCGTATCTTGTATGAACGTGAAGCATTGGATCACAGGAATAAAAACGTGTTATGTAGTGCTCAGTTTCCAAAGACCAAGAAATTTCTGCTGGATTGACAGAGACAAGCGTCTTCTTGAGTTGTAAGAATTAAGACAAGGTCCACAAAAATGATCAGAGTCAACCTGAGGACAGGCTGGCAGAACAGAATGGCCGAATGTAAGAAAATAACCCAGATCGAAGTGTACTGATTTGCGTTTTTATGATCATAATAAAACCTTAAGGTAGTCTTATTATGTCATATTATTTGATCACTAATTACAACATTAATGACAAGTAAAATTGTCATTTCGGCACATTTATATCTTTATTACTCCTTATATGTATATAGTGGCATTGGAGTTTCAGCTGTTGCGTTGTTCCATGACCTACACCAATATCAACTGACTCTCATTTGAAGCACAACTGGTGTATGACACAGTAAACTAACTCATTTTTATCGATTGTTGTGATACCTTATATTTAAATAAAGAAAAACTAATCATATGATTTAATTATTATTATCAATTCAAGTAATTATTATTAGTGTCTTAGTATGCGACTGCTATGCAAATTTTAAACTCCCAGAGAAAGGTGATAAAAATATATCTATAAACACTTTGACAAACTGGAAAACAAGGGTTCCTTTGTTTTCTCGACAGTCATCGAGAATAAGAAGGGGACGAACTAATTGAGAAATATAAAAAATATAGAAATCGTTTACAAGAGGTTCTCGTTGGAAGTGTACTTCTTTTGAAGGGTCGTCGTTCTTTATATCTTATTTCTATAGTCTTTGATTTTGGAACGCTTCAGTTGCACTTTAAATCGGTGAAAATTTAAAATTCGGGATACTATACGTTCTCGGTTGCTGCCAACATAATCGAATATTTTAAATATCAAATTGAAAAAGTAGCAAATGAAATCATAGCACGATGAACTAAAGAAAGATTTTTTCACATTATTTTCCTGAAAAGTATTTTATCTTATTTTAATCAGCGATGTAAAAAATGGCTTCTTCACTCCAAAGATTAAATGATCTTTTTCTATAGTCAACTAGTCTTTAGTTTATTTTTCTTTAGTCACCAACTAAGTTAAAAAAATCATTTGCGTAGAAAGTTTTAATTTTGTAACGATTTTTTATACTTCATATAGGTCTATAGATATATTGTTGCGTTTAAAATTATATTTCTAAAAAATCACCCATAAATTATTATTATAGAATGAATAGTTTTTTTTTATTTTCGATTTACTGAATTGTGTAATGATAATTTAAAATTAAAAAATCGGATCTCTAAAGCGGCTTGTTCTTCGAACAAAATGGGAGAAACCTTTTTCTTAGAAACACTATTGGTAATAGAAAGTAGTAATCGAATTTGCAAAATGTTCAATCTCATCGATATTCTTAGATATTAAGTAAGCAAATTTTAATTTCAGATGGGTAAATCAGCGAACTAAGTTTGATCAGTGTATGTCATAGTATATTACGTAATAAGTGTTGTAAAAAGCATTTTACGCACGAATAGAAAAGTTACGCACGACGCCGCGTAGGGTGAGTGCGTAATTCTATGAGTGCTTAATTGCATTAGACCACGTATTACGTACTATACTTTACCTACGCCCACTACTTTAAATACTTAAAAACACACCGTCTGCGATCAATGCAAGATTCCTATTACGTCGTACGGTAAAAAAATCGCACAGCTTGATAAAAAAATCGCACAGCTTGATAAAAAAATCGTACAGTTTTCCTAGCAACCGCCTAGCAACGGTCAATACAATACTGTTTGTATTGACCGTTGCTAGGCGGTTGCTAGGAAAACTGTGCGATTTTTTTACCGTACGTAATAGGAATCTTACATTGATCGCAGACGGTGTGTTTTTAAGTATTTACAGTAGTCGTCGTAGGTAAAATATATTTACAGATATGTCAGAAAATGCCACGTTTTCATCCAATTTCGTCACCCCGTATACAGGATTGGCCACCAGTAACGCCTCGATCGCCAGGAACCAAACGACTAATGTTATAGAAACCTTTTTATTTTGGTATGTGTAAGTTAATTACGGTTACATTTTAAAAATATTTTGGAATATACAGGATGTCCAGGAAATGCGTACCATATCAAAGTTATGTGTTTTTAAACGGATCACCCTGTATTTTACTGTTGACTGATCATTTTTGAAGGTACCATAAAAAGTAGTTGAATTTTATTAAAGGTTCTGCATACCTAGGACTTATTGTTTGTGAGATATTTCAATTTTACTGAAAATGCAGGCTTAGCGTAGAAATTTAATATTTGCAATAAAAAATAATTTTAAGGAAGCAGGAGAGTGTATTTTAGATCCTTGAAGTTATAAATTTATTACACAGTTTGAAAGAGTTTTAAATTTCCTAATTCCCAAAGTAAAAATATACTGTCCCATTTAAAATAACCAAGTTACTGTTGTTTAAAGTTGAGAAATGCAGTTTAAACACCCTGTACAATATTAAGAGCCGAAAAATATAATAATTTATAACTTCACGTATCTAAAATACACTCTTCAAAACTGCTTCCTTAAAACAATTTTTTTATTGTTAATATTAAATTTCTACGCTGAACCTGCATTTTCACTAAAATTGAAATATCTCACAAACCATAAGTCCTAAATATGCAGAACTTTTAATAAAGTTCGCCTATTTTTTACAGTGCTCTCAAAAATGCAGTAAAATACAAGGTGTTCCATTTAAAAATACGTATGGTACGCTTTTCTGGACACCCTGTATATTCCAAAATATTTTTAAAATGTAGCCGTAATCAACCTACACATACCCACGTAAACATGTATCTATAACATTTGCCGTTTCGTCCCACCCTGTATATAAAATGAAACTTTCTCAGACCCACGCTCATTTGAAATTTTTTGTTCAAAATAATTTTATTTTATGACCTGTTGAAACTTTCTGTTTAAAGCCTGGACCACTCTGCAGACAATATAATCGTATATTTATATTTTACCTGCAAAAATATGTTAAAATGTCATATAAATAACGTGAAGCTGTCATATAACTTTTTAATATTCTGGATATGCTTATAATAACATTTTAAAGGGTATCCCAAAAATAACACAGGATTCCACGTGAGAAAAAAATATGCTATTAATTAAAAAGTTGGCAAAGTTTTTGTATGTATTTGGTATACTTGACGCACTGAGGTTACAAAATTTCCTCCACACTATCACTCACCGCAGCAATATTTTGGACTGAATGGCTAGTACGAGGCCGCCCTACCTTTTTATTGTCTGCAACCGAACCTGTTGATGCAAATTTGACAACTAATCTTTTCATTCGGGGCGTTCCTTTTACCGAAAATTCCACATAATTTGCGCACAGTCTCAGCCACACACTCTCCGTACTTGTAACGAATTTTCACAATCTTCACTCTCTCACCCGCCATATAACGCCCTGAACAATGCTGTCAACTCTTCGGAATGAAAATGATGCACAATTCAAATCCTGTGTTACTTTTGGGACATCCTTTGCGTCATGACATTCGAATTCATAATAAAACAATGTTCACAGAAAAAAAAGCAATTCAAGTATAATAATACCAAATAACTATATTTCTTTACACCTATGTTCTTAAAGAAACTTTTACTTCTGAATTTCGCAAATATAAGATTTATAAGAGGAAAAGGAATTAGGTGTAACATTGAAACAACATTGTGCAAATAAATAAATGCAAAAGAAAAACAAATTGCTAAAAAAAAATAAACTCAGCAAAAATATTAAAGGTGCAGACAAATTTCCAAATTATTTCATTTGTTTTTTGTGATAGACAATAAATCTGTTACTTTAATTTTTTTATAAAACTGACGATTCAGGATAGGATAACGGTTCGACCGATCGATTTCAAAAGTTATGGGCCTCGTAGACATGTATTGAACTAAAAAAAAAAAAACCTACAAACATTGATCCTTTTCGCAATATTCGCAAAGTAGTTGGTTTTCCAAAACAGCAAAAAAGTAATTTTTTCCACTTCTTCAAATTAATAACAAGTACATAGGTATATAAAAAAATTCTCAAACATACCAAAACACTCGTAGCTGAGAAATCAGGCTAAATGATCTTAGCATTGATTAAGCCAGAAAAAACTTTTCTGATCCCTTGGGCAGTTTAATAGAAAAAATTGTAAAACTTTTGCCTAGCTTTATTTTTTTCAACAAGATTGTAACTAAAATCTTCAAGCTTCACGAAGTTAGTTTTTCAAAAATCTCCAAAAAAAATTGTAAATTTTTCTGCTCCCTTAATTTTTTTGCTGTGTATAATTACGTTAATAAAGTAATAATATTTGAGCTATATACATTTCCCGGGGCTTTTCTCATCAACCTGAACTTCTGCCTTTAATGACATCGTTTATTTCTGTTATAAGGAAAAATCAATTACACCCTGATACGTGCTCTGCTAAATTAATTTACTTACTTCCTTGGAAAGCCCTTTGAATATTCCAGACTGCGCTTGAATGATCGCCTTAACGGCACATAAGCTACGTAACTTCATTATGAATATGGAGAGTCGTTAAAGTGAGGTTATATCGCCACTATGAAGTAATTCATTTTGAGGAGTCTCATTAACAGATCTAATCTAGAACAAACATCCCCCTTGTTTATAAGCGAAGGATAACGGCCGAGAATGGCTAACGGACTAAGCGTCTGACCTCAAGTTAACCTCGTTAGGTACCTTACGAGCTCTAAATTCGTTAGCCAGACTCATTATATTTTAAAATCTCGGAACAATCAGTCAGAGCAGCTACGCCGCGCTAAGGATTTAGCCATTTAAATGCTGCTGAAATCCTTCAGCGAACTGCATCGACCGGGACTTTACCCTTTACTTTGCGGGATTTGCCGTGCTTGTTTTTAATGCCGAAGGATACTCTGAAGTAGTTAAGGATGTATCGTTAACAAGGTTTTAAATATTAAGCTCCGAGTTTATATGTTTAGGAAGTGCACTTTATACTTGAATATGCCGTGAATCTTCTCTTGAACTTAATCGCTCCTGTTGGAGAAAATTACACAGTTTATATGGGGTTAAGAAGGAAGTGGTGTAGTTTTACTCTCATAAGATCTAAGAAAATAACAAAATTGAACTAAAACGTAACACTTAATCGTTACTTATCATACTAAAATGTTTCGCGTTAATCTAACTTATTAAAAAACCACTACTCTAATCTATTGACAGATTTTTAAGAAATATAGAGGATGCGCAAGAGAAGACAAATTGATCGTTGCATATTAAAGTTACAGAAACATTGCAAAAATATATTGAAATATTAAAAATTGACCGGCATTCACTGAAGTCGCAACGTCTACTTTAACATAAGTCTTGGAACTGTCTTTAAATCTACCACTTCATATCCGGATGCAAATAGACTGGAAGATCGCATTTTATAATAAGCCATGCCCATAAAAGCGCATCTTTCAAATGAGATCTAACAGAATGATTTCAAAATTCAACTTCCATAAATACTTCAAGGATTCAAGGTATACCTACTGGAAAATGCTGAGGTTAACGGAAGGCTCCAGAACAAAGAATGGAACAGGAGCTGGAATAGTAAGATTGATAACTATGTATCAAATACTTTTCCTACAATATTGCAGGCATAAATTTTCCCTATATTTTCATGGAGAATTTACACAGACAAAGTTATTTACATATTGTCCTAGAGTCGAGCTGCAATAAAATCGTCAAGCAAGATGCAAATGGAAAATTGTTCTGAAGCGGTTTTTCTGAAGCAGGCCTTGAAGAGATGGTGTAAGAAGAAAATCATGTATATTGGAGCTTGAGGACAGCAACTATTCAATGTTGCAGAAAAGAATAAACTAAATTCTCATTAGTATGGGCAAGATTGCGATCAAAGAGAACAGAAGACTTTCAACAGGCCACGTCTATTGAAGAAGTATCTTGCCAACATGAAATTAGTAGAAAATTAAGAGAATTCGATCAGCCGGTGTTGCAATTAGGAAGATTAGTCTACATTGAACATGCAGCTAATACAACTATTCTCTGTACTTGTTATTCAGCCACATTTGTAAACCTTTTATAAATACGAGCGAATTGGTGACAGACTACTGGACTTTATAAAAAGAACAAATATCGAAGATAACGAAAGTAGAATGTGGAACTGTCACACAGTTTAAGGAAAAAAAACTATTCGGTGTTGTGAACATTTTGTTTATTTTCTTAATATCCTTCTCTTAGGCATGAAGCTAATATTTCATTTACAGAAATAGTTCATAATTATCGTCACCGTCAAACCATCAAGTAAGTTCCATAGGGTTTTAAGTACGTTTTGGATCAAAAATAATATTTGTACACCATACTATGTAAAAAAGAAATCTGCATCTCCTATTGTATAAAACAAGATGTCACTGTAATAGCGAATTGCATGTAGTTCTAAGTAACATTGATGTTAACTTTCCAAGTACTATCATCGGTATTTTATTTATTTTATAAAGATGAGAAATATATTCAAAGACCATGTTTTATTTTGTCCGCTTTGACAAAAGCAAAGAACTTATGATAGCAGTCAGAATTTAGTCTTAATATTTAATTTGAGAATTCCTTCAGTAATTTAGTAAATATATTTTTATTACGCGTATAATATGAATGAACCATAACAAATATATCACTTTGAGCAAACAATCCGAAAACAGTTTCCATTTAGCTTATCAAGACCAATTTTCGAAATGGTCCAAAGTTAAATGTGACAGTTTAAGCATTTGGTTTGCCTACTTCCAAACATATGGGATAGTATAACACAAAGCTTTTACATTTTCATAAATTACTTACACGGAATGTTCGTTCTCTGAATGAAAATAGCATATTAGCAGTTAATCAAAATGTTTATCTCCTTTTCGTTTAGCTAATTTTTAGAATAGTTGCCAATATAGATATAATAATAATGTCATTATTTTTGAAAATTGCACAAATCAAAATACAATTTCACCTACATAAGGCGAAGCTACTCTACTTATTTAAATGACTTAAACTAAGGACACTTAAACGCCATATTGTCTATTTCCGTATAAAATTCTTAATATAAACATATATACGTCAATTTCAAGGAAAAACCTAAAATCTCTTCAAATACAAAAGATTTTCTCCCAAATGATGCTCCCTCGCGATGTCAATTTAATTTTTCAATTTCAATTTTAAATTGCATCAAAATATAATAAATATTATAAAGGCCTTTGCTAAACAGAGAATGAATGGAATCGTTAGATTCACTTCTCTTGGAGCGAAAAGTAAATTAGATGATCAACGAAGTGTTAATCGAAATAAATGTGGGAATCGTACTGTTTCAAAGGACTTTAATTTAGAAATTTTTGGGAGGGCGACTGAGGTAAAGTAGTATCATAAAGCAGGATCTGAATGACTAATTTAATTAAATTATTACTTCCGATTTTTGTTTAAAAAAAATGATGGATTCGGTATCTAAATATTTAATTAATGTTTAATAATGCGATCAGATATGGTATCAGTAAATATCTCCTTCTGTGTAAAGAATATTAAAAAATTCCAAGGGACAAATTAAATAATGCATCGAAGCATTATGATTTATGATGTAAGCTGATATTAAAACACCGAGTTATATTAATTTCGTTTTTTTATAAACCAATCCAGAATACAAAAACGACTTCGCAGAATGTATAAAAGAATAATTTTTTTAATATTGCTTCGCCATGCTGTTAAAACACTGTGAAGTTACTTTAATTTAAAATGTTCTAAATGTCCAATCCCTTTTATATTTTGTTCTGTTCAACGTTTTGAAAGCATCTACATTAATTTCTTATGATGATACAATTTTAGAGATGATACTAAAGGATTAAAATAAACAAATACATAAAATTTTAATTAGGAAGAGAAGAAATTTAAGGCTTGTCACGGAAAGAAAATTACAAAGTTCTGGTAAACATACTATGTTTACATTTACCTTTAAACGACATCTATTAACTCACTTTAAAACTGTTTCTTTGTTAGGTAGAAGCCGCCTGTTTAATTAATTTTTAAGACCAGAATTTGTCAAGGCATCAGAAATTCAAGAAATGTAATAATTTATTTCACGTGGCATAATCTCTTCCGGTGAATTATAGTTGGTTCGTGAGAAATTGATACCTCTTAATTTGTACGTTTCTAAAAGCCACACTGATAAAAATTATGGATTATTGCAACTAAATTCTATAAATTTGCAATTCGTATTTATATGTATATAAGTATTGTGGCTATATTGTCACTTTTTACGCCAATACTCTAGTGCAGCGGTATTCAAACTGTGTTCCGCGGAACACTGGTGGTCCCCACAACCTCTCTGGGGGTTCCGCGACTCAGCCAAAAATGTAATGCGCTTAATGCAGAATTTGAAATGCAATTGCAAATTACGACAATAGCACCTGATTTCAATATATTATTTAAAAATATTCAAGCACATCCCAGTCATTGATTATACCTATTTATTCTTTTTCCAATAAATATTTACTTTAAACTTTAAAGTCTTAGTTTAATTTAATAGTGGAATATTTATTTTGTTAATCGTAATATTTATAAATATATAATAAATTTTTTTAGTTAGGGGTTCCGCAAAAAAACGGAAAGTTGGGCAGGTTCCGCAAGTCGCAAAAGTTTGAAGACTGCTGCTCTAGTGTGTAGTTATATATAAAATTTTTGTAACTCGATATTTTGTTATTAACAAGTTAAAAAAAATCGAGCTCATTATCTGATATGATCCGGTGTGATCCATTTGGAAGTTCATTTTAGTCTTCGCCGAATCTCAAAAACTTAAAACATCTGTATCTCGAAAACGGTTGAGTTTATCGATTTCTAACAAGTATACCTTTTTTATTTAGAATTGAAGTTCAATAATTTCTAGTTAAAAAATTCAAAATTGTAATATACAAAAAGTTAGACATATTTTTACATCGATAGGACAGTATAATTAACGCCCCCTAGATATGACCCCAACACTGTTTGCATATTTGTATTTGCCACGTCAACAAACGTTAATCTACAAATTTTCAAAACAATCGGTCCGTACATACTTAAGTTATACCAAAGAATCGAAAATATTTTTCCAACTTTAACACCCTGTAGAACGAAAAGGAGTAATAATTGACTAAGGCATGTTTGGCTCAATCGCTATATTTTGACGTCAACAATCTGCCATTAAGCAGTGTACCATTATTAATGACTCACTCTGTATATTAATCGAATCATATAGGAGCACACTTCTATGCTCTAATTTACTACCCTATTTATGTGCGGTTAATGTTCTTTACGTACCGGCGTTAAATATTTCCGAATAAGAGTAGAAAATAGAGGTAGATATTGTTAAAAATTTATAGTTTCTACTTTTTTTAGATATCTAAAAAGTAATATAAATTCACGTCACCACCAGAAAGGTCATAAAACACACATATTTTCAAGTTGACAGATGATATATTTTTTGTTTGTCTATTTCAAATATTTATCTCTGTCACAGGATAGATTAATGTAAAATGTTACTGAAAACTTTTCTAGGCGTTTTAACAATGGAATCGTTAGAACCAAGTATGATGCTTCCGAAAACAAATGAAAATGAAGAGTATCATGTACAAACGTACTTTAATTTACTCGCCAATTTAACAAAACTCTATTTCCTTATTTGTCAAATGGAACTGGAAATTATCAGTATCTTTAAAATATTTTTTAATTATACCATTTTCCATATAATATGCTCCAAAACTGTTTACTTCGTCAGCCTTGAATGGTACCAATCATGTCCATATCGATTAATTTTACCATTTTCTCTGTTTAATATCAGAATACGTACTCATGTTCTTGACTCTCATCTAACAGTATTACATGATACAATTACATCGGGATAGACCAAACGCTAAGAAACTTCCTACATAAACTGTATAATTATGATCTTATGGTATAACTAGCTCCAAATCGGATTAAGTCCGAAATCCTTATTTGCAGGAATATCACGTTTCGGTTTAATTCTAAATTATACAGGGTGTGCGCAGTATCATTTGTTTAATGCGTGTTAGTGTAGATAAAAATGAACAAAATCTTTTGTAATACCAGTCCTAAACTTAACCGTTATCAAGAAAAAAAAATAGTTGATACGAATCTTGAAAAGCAAAGCTTTTATAATAAAACAAATTAGAGTAATGTTTACATTTAGAGTGTGTGCAAAACCGTACTTATTTTATCAACTTCGACGTCACCTGTTACATGAGTGTTGTATAATAATGAAGAAGTAATATTAACGGTCGGTAGAAGGAAGCGCAAAAAAGAAAACGAATAGGTGGGGCAATTCTGGAAGGAAGCCAAAAGAGTTGAAGATAAGCAGTTGAAGTGAAAACACCGCGGAGTAAAAAGTAAGACGATCAGTGTAGTGTGAAAAATATAGTAGTGGAAAATTAAGTGTTTAAACGGTATTAGTTAGCAGGTAATATTCTTTAAGTTCTTTGTTGTTAATTGTTCTATGTAATCTTATGATTGTGATGGTTAAATATGTTTCATGATAATAATTCTTTGTAAGTTTAGCTTCCATTGCTTTATGCTCAAGGGCATAAATTTTTCTAAGGTAAAATTGTTATAATTATTATTAACGATTGCTCATTATTTATTTCATGTTAAAATATATATATTGTGTGGGCGCCCAGACATTACAATAATGACTCCTTTGTTTCACATCTAACTTGTTTTTGTCATGATTACATTGTTCGTAAAATATAGATGTTTCATGATAATAATTCTGTATATGTTTAGCCTTCATTGTCTTACGCTCAGGGGTGTATATTTTTCTAATATAAAATTGTTACAATTATTATTAAAGATTGCTCATTATTTATTACATTTTAAAATATGTATATATTGTCATGACTGCCCAGATATTGCAATAGCAACCCCTTTGTTTCATATTTGACTTGTTTTATCATGATTATGTTGTTCTTTGATTTCTTGTGCTCACTTTATGTCATACGCTATACGAGCCTTGTTGATGTTACTAACATTTTCGCCCGTGCGGAACGAATCTGGATTAAGCTCGATTGCCTCCCGTATGGGACTTCAGTGTTAAGAAGGATCTTCCGAAATCTCAACTTTAGCTGGATTGCCTCCCGTATGGAACTCCAGTACCTTCCGGCCCTGCCGGCTAACTAACACCAAACCTCTTCAGTTTTACTTGGAAATGTGTATGACTAATAGGGGGTAACAGATGACATTTAGTGACACATTAAACGAGACAGGTCTTATTTATCATTAGCAAAGGATCTTAATGTATGCCTTTGGTTAGCGGTTGTTTTGTATTTATATTTGGGTGGTAAGAGCAACGATCGTGGGTTTCTCTGCCATGCTCTTTCCCCACAGGAGCTCTAGGTGAGCCTGGCACTCTCATTTTATGTTAAATGGTTGTTAATGTTTTTGTTGTTCTTTCTATTTATCACATGTTTAATTTGAAGGTTGTTGTACATAAATAATAAAGTTAGGTGTATTTACTCTGTCTTTGTTTTATAAAATTGAACCATACATCCCCTCTTTAAAGTTAGTAGCCAGCACCTTCCGGTCAATCAATTAAAAAAGAGATGTATACAACGTAGATGTTCCTCATGACGAACACATATTTTTGGCCACAACTACGGTTATTTTTCTTTTTTCGATCGAGCCTAGGGTTGTTATACTACAAGTGACAATAATTTATTTCTCTAATAGTGACATTATTTTATGCAAAATAATATTATTTGTAATGTATTTAATTGCCTGCAACTAAAATTTATTGATCAGACAGCATCACCTCTTGAAACCATATTCAATTATGATTCATTTGCTGTTGTTTTTATTGTTTCCTAAATCATACTCTTTCTCCCTTTCCATAGTTTACCGATCAGCAATAGTAGAACTTTCAATTGTCATCGGTTTTCCCTTGTCAATTGCTTAAAAAGCGAATGTTAGTTATCGTGACTTATTACGTTTATCAAACGCGAATATCACGATGTTATTTATTTATAGGAAAATAACGTACAATCTCCATTAAAGTACATATATAAATGGTATTGTCTGTAATTATTTATTTATGGCATTTTCAGTTGGTCTTCTTATTTGGTTGGTTATTTCTGCAACACTGAGAGAACAAATCAGTCAATTTTGTAATGAAAGTTTTAGTTAACAATAACAGTACGTTAACTGTCTAATATGTTTTTCGGTATTGTGTAGTAGTCAAGAATTAATTTAAACTTTTTCTGATCCCTGATTGATCCTTTTTGGCGCAGGAGTTTATTTCCTTAAAATTTTTCTCTCATATTTCATTTCAGTGTGGCACAAATACACAATCAAATAAAAAGTGCAATCAACACTACATATTACAGCAACAGGTATAAGAGCTGATTCTAAATATTGCTGATGATAATTTCTGTAGAAATACAAGGAGAGTTTTCATTGTAACTGTATCCAATGTGACAACACATCTAATACTTAAACAATTAATTATTATTAAATAAAAACTTAGGTTAAAGTTGATATTTAATATTTTTATATACTTTTCATTAATTACTTTTACAATCATGATTTGAATCGGCATGAGTTCGCATGAGTGGAATTTAACAGAGCCTTTTGTGAAAAACGTTGGGCAGTCACAATATCGGCAACACATTTGCATCTAAAAGTGAAAATTTGTGAATATTAATTGAACATTGGTAAGAGCTGATTCAATTCTTTATATTCGCATGTGTTACGTCATAGTTCACAACGCTTGAACCAGCGCATATTGCTCTATAATATGAAATTTACTTCATATTAATTGGTCCTTCGAGCCGGATTACATGGTCCTTCAATTAGCACGTCAAACGCCTGACGAGAGCAGGAGTTGACAAACACAATCACAAACAGAATGTATGTAGGTGGTTTTTAGAAACAAGTCGCAATGATTTCATGGATAAAATTCTAGTTACTGACGAAGCTTAACTTACAAGCAATAGAATATTCATAAAACCCGCCACTTGGTTGACAATACTTCGTATGAGATTGTACAACTTTATTTCAACATAAATTCTCTATTAATATATGGGCTGACTTATTAGGGGATTATATAATTTGGGCCTCTCAATTACTGCATTGTCAATTCTATTGGAAGATGTTCCAGTGAATATTGGATAAAAAAGACACAAGGTACTTTTTGAACTATGCCTTTGAGGAAGTTGGATTCGTTCTGTCACCGGAAATGAGTCCTTTACCCTTTTACTTGTAGGGTCATACGAAAAGGTTAATATAATATTAATAAATAAATATGTTATGAAGCAGCAAAAATTGTTAACCAAGTTTGGTATCAATTTCTCCAAATTTTGTAAGTATTAAGATTCCGACGAATCCGGTTGTTAGACAAACAACTGTTGTATCAGGGTTCATTAGAGATTCGGAATGGGGGACCAAATAAATCCGTAGGCCTGACGAACAGCAAAGAACCCCATCTGTTTGATTGCAATTAACGCGTAAATGGATGTTGAAGTTCATAATGGGGCCCGTATCGTGTAACGATACAAATTGGCGTGAGGCATACGAGCCTGGCAAGTTAAAGAGACTTCTCTGCAAATATTTGCTGGTTTCAGCTTCTTTCAATTAAGGACATCTCTCGATTCTTAAATTACTTTTTAAAGGAACTCCGTTTCTTTATAATTTTAAAAAATGAGATTTTGTTTTTTTGCGAATTCAGTTAGTGCTGTTATCATTATTGTTATTGAAATATAAATAGGGCTAAAGTCGAGGCTTATAAATGCTCTGTAATTTAATATCATAACATGAACTTAGCATGAATAGGTACTATAAAAACATGTAAAATTACACATGCTGTATATGATAATCTATGCGTCCGTTAAATGAATTCACCAATGGTGCACTCACGATGCTACTTGGTAGAGAGTTCCATTTGTTAATTTGCTGAAAAAATATTGTCGTTCGAAAGTTTTCCGTTTTAAACTTAAAATCATGATCTCTCAAACGCAAATCAGAGTTTATGGTGAAAAAATTGGCAAAATGATGGAAGTATCGAGTGTTTGTAAATTAAGTAGAGCAAGTCTTTCTTCATGAGGAAATCTTGAGAAACCCAGAGGAATTTTGGTTGCACGGTCTCCAATCGATTTAATGTCTTTTTTTAAGTGTGATAAAAAAAGTAACGGCAAATTATTTAATATTTTTAAGAAAGCTTTAGGAGAAAGAACATTGAAGTACTTTTTAATCATATACATAATTTGGTTACACATTTTAACAACCTTGGTAACCTAGGAACGCCAAGACAGTGATTCTGTACTCAAGACAACAATATTGAATTAAGGTTTTCTCCATCTATATTGTAAATTATCCAGGGATTATTTTTGCCAGTGTGCAGAATTGAACATTTGCCACGATTAAGAAAATATATGGTCTAAATCATCCTGCAGCAGCATCGATGGAGAAGCGTAGATCTTTAAGTCATCAGTGTAGGCTGCGATTCATGATATGCAGTTTTCACATATGTATATACACTACAAACAAATTGGGACCTAATACGCAACCCTGAGGCACGCCACATCGTGTTCGTTTAAGTTGCTTGAACAGATTTTAAGTCAGGAGATAGCAGTGCCTATGCTACCGTACATCTTTTATTAAGATAATATCGAATATATTCGTTGTTGAACAGCTTAGGATAAGTATTCAAGAAGTTCAGGCAGATCACACACGAAAAAATTCGAGATATTCGATCCAATTAAATGATTGTCGACTCCAAACATTTAAAGAAAAACTGTGCTCCCAGATATATGTATCGCGAACATTAACACCTCATCACACTAAGTATATGAGAATTTTGTTGTGGGGTAAATTGGGCCGATTTGAGCCACCTTTTGTAAAACAGAAAATAATTTCTTTGTTTAACTTTGTAGGTTGTTCCTTACCTTGTAACTCATAAAATGTGGTACCATGAAACAAAAAAATTGAAAAAACAAAAAGAATATAGGGTCCATCTCCCTCCTCCAGGCAGGAGAGAGTAGCTCTCTTTCACACGATGCATTCGTTTTCGAGGTCACTGTTCACTCAATGTTTAAACAATATTTTTAAGAATATGATCTCTTTGAACACCTTATGGACATATCTTAGTTGCGTGTTCCAGATTTTTAACTTTTCTTTGCTTCAGTTTATTTTCTATGTCTTAGGTATAGATACTGTTGTTATAGCTCCCACATATTTTCTTTTTTACATTTGATTGTGCGTTGCCATTTTCAGAAACTGGTTTTATTAATGTAGGGTTTAAGTGAACCGCAGATGGACCTTGCTTTTTGATTATTTTGAATGTTTTTATGGTCCTCTTATCCTCCTGTCGAATTCTCACTTACTCTACACTTAAGCCGTAAGGGATGATCCGCTGATACTAATACCTGGATACGCTGTACATGAAAGAGATATACTGTTGCTGGGGATACATTACTTGTCAAATGACTAGGTTTATACGAGGATTTTCTTCACACAATATTTGTTTGTCATCTGCTTCAATATGATGTCAGCAACATCTATCTTTTTCACAAAGTACTGAAATTATATAAAACGGAATTTATGAATATATAAATATACACTTGCTCTGAAATTAATTGGATAATCACTTTATCGATATGAACATTTTAAAATTTTCAGAAATATTACTCATTAAATATATCGAAAAATTGGTTATTATTTTGCAATGGTTATTAATATTTGGTATTTTATTCAAACCACTGAAATCATCTAATAGAAGCTGCAGTGAACATTTTCTAATATGGTTTTTCCTCACATCTCCTTCCTATCTTTGATGTACAGGCAAAATGACAGTGAACGGCATTTATACGGCATTAATCGAAATTTTGCAAGCACTGAACTATTGAAATGATTAGTATATTAAAATTGCAGATTTTATTGGCCATCTTCAAGTTAGTGAAAATATACGGCCCTACAGAATAGGTATTTACTTTATTTGTGCAAATTTTCTTCATCGGGAACCATCTATAAGATTTAAATTTATAAATTAACAAGAAAAACCTTTAGCGCTAATACAGTGCGTTTATGATGAAAGGAACAAATTCATTTAAAATTCAGGTAATTATTTTGTGGAAAAACGCTCGGACAGTTCGATTAGTATTTTTAGTTGCGAATTTTTAGACATAAGAAAACTGTATACAGGGCGTCTCAAGAGGGATATACGCAGTCACCATTGATTTTTTTAAATGGAAAACCCTGTATATTATGCCATTTTTTAAATGTACGGTAAATTCTGAACACTGCACATACCATATCTCTAAAATCAGCGGTTTTCGTAATAATGACGTTTGAAATATGTACGATAGATGGAAAAAAATAATGTTTAATCATAAAACATTATTTAAATAACAATTGCTTTGTAATAAATGTTCAGTGGTCTGTCCGTTTGCTTCAATACATTTTTGTAGTCGAAGGATTGTCTCCCGTTGAACGTTTTCAATTACCTCTGCTGGAATAAGTCTTATTTCCTGGCGTATTCTCTAATTCAGGTCATCAAGATTATTTTTGGTCTATTCACATAAACTTTATAACGAGCGTTCAAATAAAAACGTGGTCGAAGTTGGCTCTGACACATTGGACGTAGGGAGTAGCTTATAGCGACCAACTTAACCTCATTTCTCAACGAGCTGTATAGCAGCTGTCCGTCTCAATAACGTTAATGACTATATAACTTTATTTTAAAGAATAATCGTGATAACAATAACAAACAATTAAAGGAGCTGCGGAAAGTGTCCCCTCCTTTTTCCAAGCACTTTTCACACCTGTTCCTCAAAGAATTAAAGACATTTTCTAAGATGCTCGGGGTATTTTTAATTTCACGAATATTCTCTATAAGTCGAGCCTGCAGATGGTTTAAATCAGGAATAGGCAGTTCAAAAATAGTGTTTTTAAGGTAAGGCCACAAAAAGAAATCACACGGCGTAATATCACATGACCTCGGTGGAAATTCATGTTCAGCATTGAGACTTATTAGTCGATTTTGGAAAACTTCCCTCAACATATTCATCGTCTCGCCTGCCGTATGTGCCCTTGCGCCATCTTGTTGAAAGTAAAAGTTTGTAATTTCGCTTTCTTCCAGCTGGTTAACAAAAGGAGCGATAATTTCTTCTCTATACCTTTGCGCAGTAAGAGTACCATTAAAAAAAATAGGTCCATAAATCCTCCTTCGATTGAGAGCACACCAAACTCCAATTTTTTGAGCGTGTAGAGGGCCCTCGACAAAAAAGTTATCTGGTTTTTCAGAAGACCACATTCTCATATTCTGTGAGTTTACGTAACCACTTAAATGAAACCAGGCTTCATCAGAGAAAAAGGTGATATTATGAAGTTCACCGTAGTTGTTTAAAAACCATTCACAAAATACAGCCCGTCGCGGAAAATCAACTTCATGAAGTTCTTGCTGACAAGTTAAACGATATGAGAACAAACGCAAATCTTTTTTTTAACACTGTGTGGCAGGTACCGACTGATACTCCCACCATTTGTGATAAAACACGTACAGAAGTTCTTGGCGCATTTTCCATTATTTCTTGGACATTTTCTTTTAATTCTTCAGTCCGCTTTTTAGGTCGGCCGCTTCCTTCTTTTCTTAATACACCTGCCCGTTTCACGAAAAACATTAACACAACGCTGAACTGCACTTTGAAAAATTTTGTACTCAACAACGCCGGGAAATTGATTTTGAAATTCTATGAAACATTCCTCAATAGAATACTTCCATATTCCATCAATCTTGCGTCCATTTCTAAAGTAGGACTCTATGATAAACAATTTTTGTTCTTGAGAAAACACCATTTTAAACGCTTTTTAAAACGAAAATATTCAAATTGATAGCGGCGATATAGCGCTTTGACAGATGACGTTTAAGTTCATTTGCTATACGCTACGCCCTACGTCCAAATTTTCAGAACCACCTTGACCACGTTTTTATTTGAACGCTCGTTATTTAAAAAACCATAAGAAGAAATCTAAAGGGGTTAAATCCGGTAACCTTGGTGGTCATGCAATAGGACCTCTGCGTCCAACAGATTTATTAGGGAAAATTAAATCAAGAAATTGTCGAACAGCAATTGTAAAATGTGGAGAAGCTCCATCGTGTTGGAACCATATGGCATTATGAGGAATATCTGGATCTTGTGGATTAGGACACACAACAGCTAAAGCGGGGATGAGTTCAAACTGAAGAGAGTCTAAGTAGCGTTCTCCATTTAAATTTTCTTCATAAAAATAAGGTCCAAGAATTCAGTTTGCGACAATACTGCCCAAACATTAATTTTTTTGACGATGCTGTATGTGACAAGGATTTTCAGTTGCCCAGTACCTGCAGTTTTGTTTGTTTACGTGTTCATTTAGAACAAAAGTAGCCTCATCAGAAAAAATAATCTTTCGGGTGAAATCTAAGTTTTGATTATTCATCTCAATTATTTGCTTACAAAACTGCATTCTTCGGTCAAAATCGTCTTCTACTAGTTATACTTATAAAGGATGATATTTATTTTTTCGATTATTTGTGACGCAGTTCCCGATGACAAATTACAATTCCTGGAGATTGTCCTAACGGTTACATGGAGATTATTTTCAGCTTCTAGTAAAACGTCTAGTTTGAAATCTTCTGATATTTCTGCTGGTCTTCCTTCAGGTATATCTCTAATGTGGCCATGCTCAACAAAGTTGAATTCAATTTTGCTGACAGTAGATCTAGTAATTGGAAGTCGATCAGGATGAATTCACTCAATCTTCAAAACCAATCATCATAAGTACTTCAATATGTTCTTTTTCATATAAAGGCATTTTAAATGAAAGTAAAACTGACAAAATGACACTGAGAAACTAAACGCCGGTAACCAAACCAAACGGTTATTATTGTCACAAAATACTACCTCAAAATGGCTTAGGGGTCAAGGAATGAAACACGATTAATACGAAGAAAATTGTTTTAGTTAAGATAAAATTTGGCATACTATGCAGGTTGTTTTTGTTGGCTTTTAAAAAAATGTTCAAGGTTGTTCAATTTAAACGTTTTATTTAATTACTTGCGTGTATTTCAAAATATCAATTTTCAAACGTCATTATTACGAAAACCACTGATTTTAGAGATATGGTATGTTGCACAAAAAGTGAATTTACCATACAATTAAAAAATGGCGTAATATACAGGGTATTCCATTAAAAAATCAATGATGACTGCAAATGTTTTTATTGAGACACCCTGTAACAATTTTCTTATGTCAAAAAATCTGCAACTAAAAGTACTAATCGATGTGTCCCAGCGTTTTTCCATAAAATAATTACCTGAATTTTAAACGAATTTGTCCCTTTCATCATGAACGCAGTGTATAATTTAAATGATGGAAATTTTGCCTAGAAATTATATTTTAATCATTTACAAGGTACTAAAATTATAATAATTTACAAATAACGCCATTTGAAAAACATCTTTTGCTTGTGTTTTTGTTTTATTAGTCTTCCTTAACTTTATTTAAGTACCTAAGCAGTATTTAGGTTTACGATTTATCGTTGTCTTTAATGATATTTTTTCCGTTTAATATTCCTCATCTTATTTTATATATTATTGTCTCTGAATCAAATAAATTATCACAAGAAAGAAAGAGAATTATATTATAAATATATTGAAATGAACACACTGTATTTCAAGACACGACACAGAGTAATGGTAGGGAGAAAAATTTAAAATGTATAACACCAATTCATAAAATTATAACGTAGACTATAAGGAAGACATAAATTACATTTAAAGCAAAATAAAATCCCATTTCATATTTATATCATATCAAAATTATATGATCATTCAAAATTTAACTAATACATTGTAATAGAGAAGCAAGTCAAAAAGATAAAGTTTAGGATCGAAGTGGAAGCATGAAAGCACAAGTAAAATGCCACAAGAAAGGCCAATTTTAGCAGTTTTACAATTAAATAAACGTTAAATAAATTAGTACAAAAGAAAATCAAATTATTATAGTATCAGAAAAACACATAGGCTAGAAGTTTATTATAAAAATTGTCATTCAGAATTCCACATAGAAATTTCTTGTAAAATAGTTTTAAGACGTAAAAAATATTACGCAGTTACAATATACAAATTACGCCGTAATTTATTTAAAAAAAAATCACATCCATTGCAATATGTTGGAGAGAAAGTGCGCAGCAAGAAATCAATATCACATGGATACAAGTGACCAATAAAAAAAGGACAAATCAGAAAATTTTACCTTCCAAGGGAAACAACACGGCATCGTTTCGAAGTAAACAAGGAAAGGAAACTAGTTGGTCCCAGACATAGGGTGCATGTTATCCTGTAGCTCCCCAAATTACATCGTAGAAAACTAAGACGAAACCAACTCACAAGAACCATCCACAAGAGACGATATCAGCTGTCCACCCATGACTAAAAAGCGGGGTTAGAGTGAATATTGGACATTTCAACGTCGAGAAAATGGAAACGATAATGTAAGTCCAGTTGCTTAAGCATACTCGCCGAAACATAAAGTAGAGTGATTACAAATTCCAATTAAAACATTTTGTGAAGTCAAAAATTTTTTGAACCATAGACAGTATCAGTGAATAGAAATTCAAATCATATTTTAGAACATTTCGTAGTATAAGAGTTAGTTAAGTTTCTTTGTTCATAATTTAAGTTGATTTGTTTCGTAATACATTTAAAACAATTATTGGTTAACCAAATATTTTCAAAATTAAGTTAGGTATAGTTAAGAAAATTTTATCAGTTATTTATTCATATAAAAGTTCATAACCATATCGAGTTTATGTGTTTCTTTAAAATATTGTTCGGATTTTAAAATGAATAGTGAATAAATGTCACATTGTCAAAATAATTAAATATTTGCCTTCATTCATTGCTTCCTACTCAAATCTATAGAGATAATAAGTATGAATAATATTGAACCGCTTCTCTGAGATAAGAACTCATGCTAATATTCTTAATAAGTGGTCTTGAAAGACATTGATTATCAAATATTTCCATCTACACTGTAATAAAGTGTACACTGTAAATAGTATTTATGCAAGATAAAGCTGCCGGAGGAGAGATAAGCAAAACCAAGGTAAGCAAAGTATAATTCTATGAAATTTGTCATTGTTATTGCTTAACTTTAACTTGAGAACCTGCATCCAATAAAAATTAATTTCAACACACATAGATTGCATTCTACACTAATAAAAGGCGCCCAAACGTATACTTAACCATTAAACGTAAATCAAATCCTTATACATAAACAAAAATTATTCATTCCACTATTTGGAGCAAACCACAACAACACCATGACAAAAACTACATATTATACACAATATACTATATACTACTACAAAGTACAATTCAAAACAAAATTATAATTATAATAATATGTACTGGTAAAGTATCTCCATCTCAAATTCATGACTTGTAAGGTAATTCTTCTCGTTAGAATAAGGTAGAGACGTATTATTACTGCTTATATAAAAAATAATTTAATTTCGAAGTAATATGAACAAATATGTAAAAGTAACAAACAAGAACTTAATGGGAAGTTGTTCAGATAGTACCTAATATTCGTAATGTTTAAAATACACCAGTATTTGAAATGACTTCAAATTGCATTTAAGGTCTTACAAACTTCCCAACAAAATAATGCTGGAGGATTCTTTTTTACATAATTGAATCTAAAGGTGATATTTGCTGAGGGTCCTAAATAAATAGGTATACAAAATTTCAATTAAAAGGGAAAAGAAGTTTTAAACTTGTTAGGGAAAAACGAATTATAAAAGTTTTGGCAAATATAAAAAGGGAACTCAGTCACTCAGATGGTAGTCAGTTTGAAACTCTCAACTCAAATTTAACATGAGGGTATACTTTTATAATTTGTACAAATCTCAAATGAAAATATAAAACAAATTGTAATAATTACTAAAAAAAAAATATCATGACACTTCATAATTATTGCATAAAGTAAAGAAATTAAAATGATAATCAAAACATTACTTTTTTCGAATTAATATAGTTTCAAGCTCATTTTATAATGAAATTCGGCTTAATCATGCATTTCATATTATAATAGGCACAAAAAATTTAGACAAGTCGCTACTTAATCCTTTTCGTCTAAGACTCTATTTAATATTACATATAAGTACGTACTTATACCTTCTTAATTTATATCTAATGGCATTACATAACGAAATTATATCCAAATAGAGTGAGCGCTAGCAAACTTCCTATAACATAAACTTGAAAATTATGATCTTATGGTTTAACTAGGGACGGTCGCTCCAAATCGGATTAAGTCTAGAGTCCTTATTTGCTGGACTATCACGTTTCAGTTTAATTCTGAGATTATATAAGCTTTATATTCTTTGCTGAGTAGGCTCGTTCAAGTTTACGTCCTGCCGAGTACAGGGCTCGGTAATGTATTTCGCCATGTTAAATTTTAACTTTAATAACTACGAAATCCGCACTCCAAGGGGTTAGTTGATGTGTTGTTTTTGTTGGATTAACAAGAATCTTTAGATATTGAGGTTAGTTAACCTCAATGTTTATAAAATAATACGAGTATAAACTGTTATCAAAAACATGCATTTCACATTAAGGTGTTTAAAAAGGTTCAAACTTCTACTTAAATTTGCAAGAAGATTATGATATTTTATGAAGTTTTCATTTATGAAAATTTATTCATGCAATAAAAAAAGATCGAACTGTTTAGTTATTCAAAACAAGTTACCAACTATTTTGCGTATTAAGCTGCATTCAGTTCTTAATTTATTTTTTCAAAGAAAGTAGAGTTTATTATATTTATTTATTTACTTATGTATTTAGGAAACCAGAGTCCATTTTGAATAAAACTCAAGCCAGTTAAAGTGACTGCGGATAATATTAAAGAGAACAAGACGATCAAATAAAATTATAAAGTTATAATAAAGAAAACAGAAAACAATTGAAATGCTATTAAAAATACAGTTAAAAGTTCTCTGTATAAGAACAGTCTAACAAAACTAGAAAATGAAACAAAAAATCTAATTGATATGAAAAATTGTTGGTAATTAATAAGCAATGAACAATGAAATAAGTAAATAAATAATAATTAAAGCGCAGTGGGGTGATGGAGGGGGAGGGGGAGGGATGGAGGGAGAGACAGAGAGAGGGAGGGAGAGAGCGAGAGAGAGAGAGCGAGCGAGGGAGAGGAAGATCAAGAGAAAGGGAGAACGAGAAATAGGGTGAGCGTGAGGGAGGGAGGGCGAGAGAGGGAAGCGGAAAGAGAGCGAGGAAGAGTGAGAGCGAAAAAGAGGGAGAACGAGAGAGAGGATGATCGAGAGAGCGAGAGATAAGATCGAGAGAGACAGGTAATAAAGAAAGTAAGTATTTTGAACAGTCACATTAAATCTGTTTAATAAAACCCAATATTATGAATGCTGTGGAGGTGGAGGTGGGTAAAATGAGGAATATATTTGAAAAAGAGAGGACAGAATCTAATGGTGTATTATTATTAATATGATTCTGTGTTCAAACATTTGTTATTATCATTTAAAATTGTATTAAAAATAGCGGCCACAAGTGAAAGCTTTGGTCGTTATGATTGTGTTGAATATGAAATTTCCGAATCTAACCATCTCATGATTGTAAAATAAGTGGTTAATAAGTTGTGTAAAATAAGTGGTTAATGAGTTGTGTAAAATAAGTGTTAATAAGTTATGTATAATGTGTAATACTTAAACAACGCTTAATCATAACTAATTTTATACAAATTCCTTCATTTAGTACATACAAAATTACGTAAACACTTTCGGTGGATCTGAAAAGTCAACCCTTTCCTTAAAGCACAAATTCTACCCTTAAGAGTTTTATTGATGTATATTTTGTTTAAATAATACGTTTGAAAGAAAATTACCTTAAAACACTTTTTACATTCTCCTTTTGTTTTTCAGAAAAAAAATTAAAATAATAATAATCAGCGAGTTACCATAAGGAACTAATATAATAAATTTCAATAAAATTATTGTAATATAATAATAATAAATAAACTTAAACTAGACATAAAAAATATATAAATATGGTTTGTAGTAGAATAAATAAAAAAAAAAACAGATAACCAAATCAGTTAAAAAGTTAGAAAGGGCAATAACTCTTTAACAGTTTGTGTTTTGTTTTCCAAATACTTCCATTACTTGAAAATACAGCAGTGATCGTATATCTAAAATACTCAGTGGCGTCGACTTTCTGATGTCCTTAGTATTAGGGATTCTCCTTAACGTATTTGTGTATTTAATTACTTTAATCATTAGCCCAAATTTTGTCACTATGTTAACCTGTTCGGTTGTTTTTTATCTATATTTCAATATTCTTTAACTTTATTTTCTTAAAGGACCTTCTTTTTTCATTTGACCGCCCGTATCAAATTTTAAGTTTAGTCAGTTAATCCTGGAATATCCTAAATATTCATATTATTAAAACCCCATTAAAGCTGGAGAAAATGTAATGTATCTCCTTCACAAATTAGTGACGAGAACAAAAACGAAACTGAAATTAATGCTGAAATTTGACATTACACGACGTGATGTAATGTTCCTAACGATCGGCTTGGAGAAAAATCATTTTTTAACGAAAATGCTGTTATCGACACAATGGAGCATGAAAATACCTCCCATAAAAGTACCTCCAATAAATCCCTAAATGATCCACCGATAATAAGAATAATATTTGTGTTCCCTAAAATAAGGCGGTAATAAATTACCGCCAAGGGTAGAGCTCTTAAAAGTGGGAGCTGGATGAGAAATATTAACGAATAAATGGGATGATAAGAGAGGCAAATATTGTCTCACTGCCTCGGAACGAGATTATTTTTCTTCCTTGACTGGCTGTTTCAAATGAAAACAGAGCGAAAGCGAAAGGACGCTCCTAGCTGTCTCCCCCGTAATGCAACTGGAAAATAATGTTATGTTTCGTTCAACGCTATCGTTCCTTGAAATAAAAGTTCATAAATGAAGAACGTAACGCTTGATTAAAATAAAAATTATTGCTTTAATCGGTTTCATGTCTTGCGAGCTCTTTGATGTTGAAGTTTGGCGTAAAATTATACAAGGGGAGTTTAAAAAACAATAAGAATTTATTCTGAAGGGTTGTCACTGTATATCCAGAACATCTTTTAGTAGTGTTACGGCTTTTACGACCCGTGCTTTCGTGATTGTTATTCCTAGGCCTATGTACCTGGTCGCCATCAGTTAAAGACTTAACTGTCCCTTAACCTTACTAACCGTAGCCAGGAATCTTTAACTTACTCATGTTCTCGGGCTAGGATCTGAGGAGGCGGATCTCTTCTCAGAACTTCCAGGCTGGCCCATTGTTGATTTTGCTTCTTGCTGCTGGTTATAGAGCCACTGTTTACAGTACCACTTCTCAAATAATGGAGGTCCTCTGAAACGTTTCGTAGTGACCTCTGCAAATCGTTGCATCTAAACAACAGCTTCTCCGTGACTGAGACATCATCACTAGTCTTATAACGTTGGTGTCGCCGTGTGCGCTTTTAGGCTTACCCACTGCTTGATGGGAGTGGAGTAGAAGGTCATGCTTGCATTGCCGATGTCAAGACCACTGCGCGCCTTTAGACTTGTGAAATGTGGTGGAGAGTGTGACACTGGGTATACCTCGGCACAGCTGCGTGCGACTCCAGTTCTGCGCAGTAGGATGGCAGATGTGGTCTCGCGTTCGCTTCCGGTGTCCCCGTTGTCGTTGTGTATGCGCTCAACCTGAGCAGTGGTGTCTTTGTGTAACGATTTGTAGTGGTATCTTGATGAAACCGAATTTCGCGTTACTACTACGAATATTTGATAAAAATTTGTTAATTTTTAAGAAAATACATCTTTGGAACAAGAATCGAAGTGTCTGATATAGTAATGTATTATTTTCGAGATATTTAACATTATTCAGACTCAATCATGTCGCTACAAAGTAGTTTATATTTTTCTGGAACGATATTACTTCAAGTGTCCTACCACTGCTAGTAGTTGCTAGTACCACTTGTTACTTGCCCTTTAGAAGGGGTAACCAACAGCCCCAAACATGGCGAAGCTTTTACAGCCACCACTGTCACCACTGAAGATGCCGACAGTGAAAAACGGCGAACAGTTTGGAAGCATGAGATGTTACCAGTTTCAAGGGCCACTTGCTGACCATCTAAGAGGACCACAATTGTTTGTGGAACGGGTAGCAATCAGAAGCGAAATCTAGAAGTTTTGATAGCAGGTTTGCCACCACAGAACATGATACTGAAATGGTAATCTACGTATTATTTAAAATCTCACCATCACTTTTTAGTTTGAAAAGTTGACGTTTTATGCAGAATATACAGGGTAGCCCATCGAAAACGTACCGCAAGGCATTACAGGGTAGTAATGAACTTTTCGGCAAAATCCAAAAACAGGTAAAGTTTGCTTCTGAGGGGGACAACTTTTGGCGTAAAAAGCATAGCAAAATCTTCAACCCCCTAAGTGGGGGTGCCATTCCCCAAATTTTTTTTAATGGGAATGGGGTTCAAGTGGGGGGTCATTAGAAAGGACTTTTAATTCTCTATACATCGATTCATACTTTTTGAAAATCGATCTATTATTTTAGAAAATATGCAGCTTTGAAAATACGAACAATATTTTTGACGAGAAATGCGAAAATCGATTTAATTTTACTTCAAAACTTACGGTATTAGCTTGGTAAATTCCTTCAAAAGAATTCGCTGTTTTTTTTTTGATTTGCGAATTCTTTAGCCTGATTTTGGTGAGCAAAAAATTGTCCGCTTTTTGTTTCGTATTTAGATAGGCCACAAGAAGTTGCTAGATAACTGTCTTGTGACTTGTAGTTGAAGAGTACCAATACTGCCGAGTCTTTTAAATTGATTAATTATGGTGTACTCAATTCCAGAAAGAGTAGAAATTATTGAGCTTTTTTTCAAAAACAATGAATGCGGAAATCGGGTCGCCGAACTGTTCAACCAACGGCATCCTGAGAAACATGCGTCTGGAAAAATTGTTCGCGAATTGGTGGCCAAATTTCGCGAAACTGGCTCCGTTCATAACAAAAAGAGGCAGGTTGAAAATCCGGTACTAAATGAACCTACGGAAATAGCGGTATTGGGGCAAGTGGCAATGGATAGTACGCTGAGTACAATGCAATTGGCTACTGCGACAGGAGTGAGTCGTACAAGTGTCCAACGAATATTAAAAAAATACAAATTCCATCCTTATAAGATTCGGCTAGTGCAAGAGCTAAATGAAGACGATTTTGATCGTCGTTTGCAATTTTGCGAAATAATGACTGAACGAGCGATAAACGATAATTTCCTCTTTAATGTGTGTTTTTCGGACGAGTGTACGTTCTTCTTGAATGGTTTAGTGAATCGCCATAATTGTCGTTACTGGGCTGATACCAATCCAAGGATTTTCCATGAGACACACTCCCAACACCCCCAGAAGTTGAATGTATGGGCAGGTATTTTTGGAAATTCCATTGTAGGTCCTTTTTTCCTTCCTGGAAATTTGACAGGCGATATGTACTTGGATTTACTACAAAATGTCATCGACCCAGCTCTAACAAATATCATAGAGGACGACCCTGCTTACAATGAACACGAACTGATTTTCCAGCAAGACGGAGCTCCTCCACATTACTCGCTCAATGTGCGCAATTACCTAAATGAGACGTTTCCAGGACGCTGGATAGGACGAAGAGGTGCAATTGAGTGGCCCCCTCGGTCACCCGACTTAAATCCTTTAGATTTCTTTCTCTGGGGGCACATTAAAAGCAAAGTTTACAGCACTCCACCTGATACCTTGGAAGATCTGCGAGGACGAATCATTAATGTATGTCGCGAAGTAACACCGCAAGTGCTCCAGAATGTTCGACAACGGTTTGAAGACAACCTGTATCATTGTATGCAAGTTGGCGGACAACATTTTCAGCATTTACTTGACTAATACCGTAAGTTTTGAAGTAAAATTAAATCGATTTTCGCATTTCTCGTCAAAAATATTGTTCGTATTTTCAAAGCTGCATATTTTCTAAAATAATGAATCGATTTTCAAAAAGTAAGAATCGATGTATTGAGAATTAAAAGCCCTTTCTAATGACCCCCCACTTGAACCCCATTCCCATTTGAAAAAATTTAGGGGATAGCACCCCCACTTAGGGGGTTGAAGATTTTGGTATGCTTGTTGAACCAAAAGTTGTCCCCCTCAGAAACAAATTTGACCTGTTTTTGGATTTTGCCGAAAAGTTCTTTACTACCCTGTAATGCCTTGCGGTACGTTTTCAATGGGCTACCCTGTATACTAGGTCAACTTAACGCCGATTTGCGTAAGGTCTCAGATTTCAGATTTCGGTTTTGTAGTTTCACTACTAACAAATATCGGGCAAGATAATATGCGGTGCAATTTCGCTGCCGTAACGGCGATGTATTTTATTTCGTTGGATGTGTGTAGAAGGCTTTAGGCGACTGCTCATCCAAAATTTCCTATTAAGCGGTCATGCCAATGCACCTAGAAGAAATTTCTTGGAAGAATTACAATAATATTGTGGTTGTCTTATTTTTGCAAAAAATTATCGCAATTATTTTCGAATAATTTCTCAAAAAGGTAATACTTTTGTTCCAGTAACATTTAACCTCTGGGATTGTAGTAGAAAGTAGTATGCATTGTGAAATTATTTACTAAAGCACAATGTTCTGTTTTAATTTAAAATTGCTTAAGGAAATTTTTTAAAAAATATTGGAACGGATTGCAATTGACATGCGCATTAAGTCATTCGTTACACTTATGGGTTTTACGCCTATATTGTAACAGATTAGTTCTAATTAACTTCTGTTATGTAGACTTATTCAATGTCCCTTATCAAGGATAAAAGTACAAGGCAAATTACAATAAACGGATTTATTTGAGAAATTTGAAAATATCAATACGGTGTCAAAATTTGTTATTTATTAACACTCTTGTTATCAGTAAAGTAGTAGTTACATATGATATTTAATTCATTTGTTGACTACGCTTGAATACTGTTTGTGTGATTTAGATACTATTTTCGTCCTAAACATAATATATTTGTTATTTTCAAAACTTTAATTAATGTAGTCATTATTTAAATAAAATTTATTTGTAATACATAGACTAGTTCAATAAATTTCTAGAAAATTTGTAAATATTTAATTTATTTAAAAAAATTTCAACAATGTGGTAGCAAAAGCTATAGTTGATAAAAATTTTCTGTAAGGTTTGATAGGCGTATCTCTCACGGGAAAGGAGATATGGAAATGTGATTGTGCCTTGTCGGCATTTGACTCTTTTGGTCATGCTTTTTTCTCCTCTTCTTCCTCTAAGGAAATATTTTTACAGACTTAAGTTACATACATCCTGCATAAAATTTAATTCGTTCCAAGCATAATTAAGTATTTAATGCTCTGCTAGTCTATCGTTTTGCAATATCATATTTTCTGATATATTTATTAGAAAATAACGTCCTAGGGCAAGTTTAAAAAAATATTTCGATGGATATAAATTAATTCGATAACACTAATTTGTTAACGTCAAAACAGATTAAATGTCAATCGAATATCCTATCACAGAAATGTAAAAAAATCGAATTAAAATAAATTGTAATACAAATAAAACTATAAACATTTTAAAAAGTTTTTAACAGAAAATATAAATGAGAAAAACGTTTTTTTATTATTATTTTTAGTAACAACATTATAGTGACTTAAAGACAAAAAATATATAATGAGACTATGTGATTGTTGTTCCAACAGAATATTTTTTCGATTGATACTTCTCCCTTATATATTTCTGTCCGTTTTCTAAAGATTTTTTGTTATATGCTACTTGTTTTAGTTGTGACGCATTTGAGCTTTAGAACTTTTTTCTAAACTTTTTAAATGTTGCAATGTAGAAGGAGGGTTCCAGTTCAGTCGACATTAGATTTAGTAGGAAACTGTAAATTTCAATTCAACTCAACTATCGTCATACTTTCATAATTTATTTTTTTTAGTAACAGTAACAGTTATCTAAAAGTTTATATTTAGAAAAATATATACGAAAATGTCTACCGACTGAAAAAAGTTTGGACATAACAATGTAGATCCGATTCGTTTATGTTGAAGACCGTAAAAAAGTAATTTTTTATATACAGGGTAGCCCATCGAAAACGTACCGCAAGGCATTACAGGGTAGTAAGGAATTTTTCGACAAAATCCAAAAACAGGTCAAATTTGTTTCTGAGGGAGACAACTTTTGGCTCAAAAAGCATACCAAAATCTTCAACCCCCTAAGTAGGGGTGCTATCCCCTACATTTTTTCAAATGGGAATGGGGGTCAAGTGGGGGGTCATTATAAAGGGCTTTTAATTCTCTATACATCGATTCTTACTTTTTGAAAATCGATTCATTATTTTAGAAAATATGCAGCTTTGAAAATACGAACAATATTTTTGACGAGAAATGCGAAAATCGATTTAATTTTACTTCAAAACTTACGGTATTAGTCAAGTAAATGCTGAAAATGTTGTCCGCCAACTTGCATACAATGATACAGGTTGTCTTCAAACCGTTGTCGAACATTCTGGAGCACTTGCGGTGTTACTTCGCGACATACATTAATGATTCGTCCTCGCAGATCTTCCAAGGTATCAGGTGGAGTGCTGTAAACTTTGCTTTTAATGTGCCCCCAGAGAAAGAAATCTAAAGGATTTAAGTCGGGTGACCGAGGGGGCCACTCAATTGCACCTCTTCGTCCTATCCAGCGTCCTGGAAACGTCTCATTTAGGTAATTGCGCACATTGAGCGAGTAATGTGGAGGAGCTCCGTCTTGCTGGAAAATCAGTTCGTGTTCATTGTAAGCAGGGTCGTCCTCTATGATATTTGTTAGAGCTGGGTCGATGACATTTTGTAGTAAATCCAAGTACATATCGCCTGTCAAATTTCCAGGAAGGAAAAAAGGACCTACAATGGAATTTCCAAAAATACCTGCCCATACATTCAACTTCTGGGGGTGTTGGGAGTGTGTCTCATGGAAAATCCTTGGATTGGTATCAGCCCAGTAACGACAATTATGGCGATTCACTAAACCATTCAAGAAGAACGTACACTCGTCCGAAAAACACACATTAAAGAGGAAATTATCGTTTATCGCTCGTTCAGTCATTATTTCGCAAAATTGCAAACGACGATCAAAATCGTCTTCATTTAGCTCTTGCACTAGCCGAATCTTATAAGGATGGAATTTGTATTTTTTTAATATTCGTTGGACACTTGTACGACTCACTCCTGTCGCAGTAGCCAATTGCATTGTACTCAGCGTACTATCCATTGCCACTTGCCCCAATACCGCTATTTCCGTAGGTTCATTTAGTACCGGATTTTCAACCTGCCTCTTTTTGTTATGAACGGAGCCAGTTTCGCGAAATTTGGCCACCAATTCGCGAACAATTTTTCCAGACGCATGTTTCTCAGGATGCCGTTGGTTGAACAGTTCGGCGACCCGATTTCCGCATTCATTGTTTTTGAAAAAAAGCTCAATAATTTCTACTCTTTCTGGAATTGAGTACACCATAATTAATCAATTTAAAAGACTCGGCAGTATTGGTACTCTTCAACTACAAGTCACAAGACAGTTATCTAGCAACTTCTTGTGGCCTATCTAAATACGAAACAAAAAGCGGACAATTTTTTGCTCACCAAAATCAGGCTAAAGAATTCGCAAATCAGAAAAAAAAACAGCGAATTCTTTTGAAGGAATTTACCAAGCTAATACCGTAAGTTTTGAAGTAAAATTAAATCGATTTTCGCATTTCTCGTCAAAAATATTGTTCGTATTTTCAAAGCTGCATATTTTCTAAAATAATGGATCGATTTTCAAAAAGTAAGAATCGATGTATAGAGAATTAAAAGCCCTTTCTAATGACCCCCCACTTGACCCACATTCCCATTTAAAAAAATTTGGGGATGGCACCCCCACCTAGGGGGTTGAAGATTTTGGTATGCTTTTTTCGCCAAAAGTTGTCCCCCTCAGAAGCAAACTTTACCTGTTTTTGTATTTTGCCGAAAAGTTCATTACTACCCTGTAATGCCTTGCGGTACGTTTTCGATGGGCTACCCTGTATAAAACATATTGGTTGTTGAAAAAGGAGTTAAATGTGCTTTATCATAATCGCCTGTCAGAAAGAGCAAAATTATATATCAGTTAAATAAACTTCAGGAAAAATAAAAATTTCCATCTCCGAAGGAAGTTGACGGTGACATGGTCCAATTACGATCATTTTACTGCTCTGTCATATCCTTTGAACATGCTCATCTCCATTCTGTATGTTATGTTTCCTCATAATAATATGTTTGTAGAGTCTTCAGTCAACGTAAACGGGGAAATATACTTGTACTACTTTTAGTCTTTTTATGAATAATTTTATAAATATTTATAAAGAGTACCTACGTATTTAATTCAATGTATTATGTCATGTTCTTATTAATTTTTGTCCATTTATTTCATTATATTGTGTGAAGTTGCTCATTTGCAAAAAAATAATGAATCAGTAAAATAACCCCTTCCTTAAAAACGATTATTTTCATGAAAATAGTTTCACCTAACCAACATTGTCATACTGTAAAAAGCAGACAAATAAGAAGGATACCTATATGATTTATACGAATATCACTACGCCGGTTGGTGTATACAAACCTTCTGATAACTTTTGAGGGTTGAGTCTTATCAAAAGAGTTTGAGGTTAAAGTTATAGAATATTAAGAAACCAATAGACTGGTGGTCCTGGATTTGACTTTGACCTCAGGTTCAAATTAAGGTCAACTGGAAAATATTAAATGTTATAATAGCCTTTTTGTCAGAAATTAATAGAACGTCGACTTTTTCGTCCGAATATGGAGTCAGAATTTTTTTCTTGTATGTAAGTGCAGGTCATTTGAAGCTCAAAATTATTTTTCTGTGAATACTCGACAAAAATGTTTCAAGCAAAATTTGTAGAATTTTCAATAACAAATTAGAAACAGGTGATTAGTCTATCATCAAATTATTTACCTAACCATGTGTTAAGATTCAAAACTGTTATCTATAATAGTTTTAGTGGCATACAGGGTGTGCCATTTAACACTCCCACTGCCAATACCTCCGAAATGAAGAAATTTATTTCAGTTCCGGAAATTGGGGTTGTTAGATCCCTCAAATAGCTTCAAATTGTAGTTAGAAACGTTAGTTCAAATCTTTCTGTATATATGGCGTGGCGATACTAAAAAATGTGTCCATCTCTAAGATCGTTAAATTTTGAATAATTTTTGTAATATAAAGTTTTTCCCTATATTTACTTGTTTTCGAGATATGTCGACTTCAATATGCAATGTAATATGTAAGAGGAAAATCTATTATTTTATTTAAATCGCACCGAGACAAAATATTCTTTTAAAATATTCCAGGTCTTCTCAGAAAATTTTTCTTGATTTTTTACTTTTGAAAGATAAAATCACTCGTACATTTATATATATTTTTTACTTAAGACTAAACCCCTCCTTTAATAAATCGGATCAACAGAATATTTTAATTCAAGATAATAACTAGCGCCTGGTATTCCGGAAAACATCTAAATTACAATAACACCCACTGCTGGGTATAACCTTTAGTCAAAATTTCGCATTCTGTTAGGTAAATTAATAGCGAACTTAATAAAATTTGCATTTCATCAACGTCGGAGAAGACTAACAAGCTGTTAGCCTCAGTTTAACTATCCATTTCCAAGTGATTAAATATTCAACATGCCTGATGCATTACATGCAAAACCTTAGTATTTGATTATTTAGATTTTGTTCAATTATGTTTGTGTTAGAAAAGATATTCAATTATAGAAAATACGAATTTAACAAAAAAATAGCAAAATAAGTGTAAAATATAGAAAATGCTACGTACATAGACAAACACATTGGATAAGAACTACTAATATTAAAGTTGGTATGTTATCAATTCGGAGGCATCTTTAAGGCGAGGTATACTGGGTGATTTACAAACGGTGACCAAAAATGAAACCTCGTATTCTTTGGTGAATTTTAAGGAGAGTCTTTCCTCTAAAGTGTTTATCTAGGACCCTTCGTTAAAAATATACAGGGTGTTAAACTTATTATTATATTTTTAATTTTTTAAATAATTTAAAAATTAGTAAGTGAAATAATTTGAAATTGGGCACATGTATTTATGAAAACATTGTTCAAAATGTGAGGGCTTTTCCTAAAATTTACATGTTCCAGTGGCGGAGATACAGGGTATCGGTGGCATATTTTCGAGTAAAACTTAAAAAACCAACTGAAAATACTTTTACTTAAATGACATGACGAGCACTAATCATTCGGTTATTTATTCGAATAAAGAAATTAATAACATTAGTCATCATTTTTGGTCACCATTTGTGAATCACCCTGTATAAATAGTGGTCAAATACATTCGATATTACCGACATTGTGTTGAAAGATATAAATATCAATTATAAAATTTGATTTTTCAAATTTTCGAATAAAAAATGCAATAAACAAATATTAAATAAACATAAATAAAGATCTACTATTCACTTATTAGACAATTGTCAACCTAAAACAATTAGTATGAGCCATAGAAATTTTTCAGTACCTACACAGGGAATACAGATGAATTAATTTATTTATTTATTTTCTATTCTGGCAGTTCTTTTATTTTGTCTACATACACTAACTTTTGAAAATAAAAGATAATGTGATAGCTATACACTCACACTAACCTTATGTAAAATTCCACACTAGATCACGGGTTATTTTGATACGTTATCTACTAAGGTAATATTATATTATTACATTATATAAGGAAATATTGCAACAATATAAGTGGTGTCACTATAATCAATGATTTAATGCTATTATATAATTTTTTATAAATTGTTTATGAATAATAATTACAATGCCTAATTATAATTAATTCCGCATTTTCGGTTTTTAAGGTAGTGTTAACCATTTTACCGTTAATTCTCTGGTATCTAAAAAGAAAGTTTAACAAGAAAACTGACTAATGCTGATTAATCATTCCAATCGCAACGCCAGCAGATCGAATTCTCTTTTAATTGCAATCGACAGCATCAAGTTAAAAGCCTTGCAACCTCTCAGTGCTTGATTCTACTTATATTCAGCATTTCATTTAGAAAATTTAAAATATTTCCTTCGCTTGAGTTCACTCTAATCTAGAGTCTCAGTATTTCCAATATTTCTATGAATCCATCTCTCCAAAGCCGACTTTAAGAAAATGTTGACTCTGGTTCATGCTGAATCCCGTTTTTGCAAGCTTATCTTATTCATTTACTGATGCAAGGCCTTTATTTCTTAGCATCCAACATAACCTAATCATGTTGGTATTTGTCAATCATTTAGCAATCACAAATAATCACAAACTAGTTATTAACTTGTCTGAATCATAACCTTTATTGTAACATGACAATAGTAGGAAAAAACTTTCTGTCTGGAATAGTGTAGGGAAAGCCCCCGGGTTACACTTTCTTCGCCATGTATGGGCCTCAGTCCTACTACTTTAGTTCTTGTTCAGCTGTTTATTTTGGAACCATCTAAAACATACCACGTACCGCACCTGCATTTATCCAGTACATTGTACGTTGACTCCCATTGTCTTCAATTATTTATTCAATTCTAAGGACTAAAAAAGTTGAAGTTTGCAATCATTCTGTCAAATCTGTTTCTAAAATACACTGAAGCTACCATTCTTGCTACTCTTTCCATCACAATATGAAACAGTAGGAGATATAACTACATGTCAAAGATAATTCCCATAACTCCTGTTATTAAGGTCCTATGTACTAAATTAGTTATAAGCAATAGATTTCTGTTCCGTCAAATATTAAACCGAAGGTACCAATAAAGTGACGTTTGGTTTCGTTCCCAATAATTGTGACACTCTAGTACATTTTCGCCGATTCGAGAAGAAGTCAACACTTAATTTGAAGCCATTGGACTAATTTGAATGAATTTAGAAGTTAACTTCCCTTGCGGCTTCTAATAACTCAGTCGGCACCCTCGCGCCGGATATCCTTTCATTACTGTCAGTTCGGTTTGCAACTAGTCATTCACCTTCTGTAACAATGTTTAATTATTCATTTCGGAACTAAAACGAGGGTTGATAGCTCATAAGTCGCCTGTCAATATCTATTTAGCCGTTGCACAGAGCTTTGTACTGCCTTTCCATCGCGCCTCGCTAACGATAAACGAGAGGCTAAAAGTGTCGGTAAATGTGTTATGAATATTTAAAAGGGAAAGACTTGTGTTGCGAGCTCTGACACTGCGATGTAATCAGTTCTGGATAAAAGGAAAACCGCATTCAATTCCGAGTTGAAAATTCGATTAGGTCATCAATCGTCGTTGTCCAGTTGATAAAAATTGCGGAACGAATCGCGATACGCGGTTTTCAAATTATTACTGAAAATTTTGTGTCCCAAATAAAGGTGCCAATCCCAGACTGTTAGTTTAATCCCGGGATTTTCCGAACGAAGGTCAAATAATACTGGAATCCCAGGATTAGTCTCGAAAAAAATATATGTTCAACTTTGATGGTTTATTATTTATTAAAAACAAAGTACAATTAAATATAAACACATATACAGGGTGTCTCATTACGAACTCTATCGCTGGATATCTGGGAAACCGTGGAAGGATTTTTTTCAAATTGTGGTGGTGTGATATAGGCCGTGGGGCCTACCAACCTAAAATATTTTCCTATCGTACTTCCGGTTATACCGGAAGTCGATACCAACTTTCTTATTTTAAATGGAACTTCCTGTATATTATTGAATTTTTCGGAAAGAACATTTATTTTTAAGTTGAAGACATATAGCATACTTCATATTTAGGACTGACCGTTTCCGAAATATTTTGATTTTTAGGCAAAAATTGACAGATGCAGACTGTCAGCAAAATTTAGTTTTCCTGGAAATGTAGGTTTATTTTTTTGTGCAAATTGGACAGTTTATAGAAGAAGACCTAATTTATCGTATTTGATATAAAAATTTTCCAGTTTTTATACAAGGTGATTAAAAAAAAATTTTCGAATATGAAGTTTAGAAAATGTGGAAAACTAGAAATTTTTAAATGGAAACACCCAATTTTTTTAACGTATTCACATTCTGCACTAAAATTCAGTGTAATTTTGTTAAAGTTTCCCTATAAACATTTCCCTTGTTGTCATGTTCATTGTTACTAACCTATCACGGCCAACCTAAAATGTGCGAAACAAATAGAAACACCATTTTACGAAAAGGGAAATGTTTATTCGTAAATAAAATGAAAACGACTTGGTATAGGTATATGCAAACTTTAACAAAGTTGCACTCAATTTTAGTGCAGAATGGGAATACATTAAAAAAAATTGGGGGTTTCCATTTAAAAATTTTGAGTTTTCCACACTTTCTGAACTTCATATTCCATCAATTTTTTTAACCACCTTGTATAAAAACGGAAAAATTATCATGACAAATCCGATAAATTAGGTCTTCCTCTACAAAATGTCCAATTCCCACAAAAAAACTATGTTTCCAGGAAAACTATATTTTGCTGACAGTCTGCATCTGTCAATTTTTGCTTAAAAATCAAAATATCTCGAAAACGGTCAATCCTAAGTATGGACTGTGCTATATGTTTTCAGCTTAAAAATAAATATTATTTCCAAAAATGCAATAATATACAGAGGGTTCCATTTAAAATAAGACAGTTGGTGTCGACTTCCGGTGTAATCGAAAATACGATGACCTTGTAAATATTTTAGCTTGGTAGGCCCCACGGTCTGTATCACTCCACCACAATTTTCAAAAAAATCCTTAGAGCGGTTTCCCAGATATCCAACGATGGAGTTCGTGGTGAGACGCCCTGTATAAATTCTTAAACAAAGACTGTAGATGTACCTTCTAAAGGTTTCTAGTGTGTCGTCCCGCAGGCTTGAACATATCTTCTTGTTGAAGGTCACAAAGAAACATATTGCGAATTCCACACTAGTAGAAGGGATGGTTTTGTAAGAATTCATATATATGTTCCCAAAAAAGACGTTTATAATGTTCAAACACCATTAGATAAACTTGTCGTTTTTACATACTAAATGCCTTTGCTGGCACATAAGCACACTTTTGTCGAAATTTTTCATGATCGTTTCGCATAAATGCGGCTGAATTTCGTTGATACAGCGCTCGATTTCATTCTCATAAACTTAGACTTCAAAAAGCCCCAAAGAAAAAAGTCCAACGGCTGATCATGTTGCGATAACGAGCATCATTAACTGTTATTGTCTGACCAGCTGCATTTTCGAAGAAGAATGGTCCGATGGTGTCTTCCAGCCTAAAATTCGCACCAAACAGTAGCATATTTTCTCAACAATCAGTCGTGGATTTTCTGAACCCCAAATGCGTCCATTTTGTAGATTAACGAAGCAATCACAATGAAAGTGAGTCTCATTGCTGAGAATGATTTTGTTCGAAAAATCAGCATCCACTTGTTCCATAATCCACGCAATAAACTCTCTTCGCTCTGCACGGAACTTTGTAAGAATGAAGATGCAAATCTTTCGTGGAAATACGCTGTAGAGAGCTTCTCGAAATGTCCAGTTCTTGACTACAGTGCCGAATTGATATTCCCGGACTCTCAGCAACACTTTCACGAACTGCTTCGATGTTTTGTGTTTAACGACTTTTTGACAGACGGCCAGAGCGTTTAAGAGCACTAATTAATCGTCTCCCTGAATTTTTCAATAAATCTGTTCACAATTATTGATGAGGATAAATCACTATTCCCACGATATTTTTTACGAAAATGGCGAACTGTAGCTGCCAAACCTTCATTATTTTTAAAATATAGCTCAACAATGGAAACGCGTTGTTCTTTTGTATAGCGCCCCATTTTTAATAACTTACTTTTATTTCGTTGGCAACACTTTATAGCATAAATGTCACTAAATTCAAATCTTGCGTGAATTTTGAGATACTCGATATAATTACGTATCTTTGTATTTATTTTTCACCAGGTATAGGTACTTATAATAATAATTCTGCACTTGCAGGGTAAAACTTGTAATTTGTAATTTAGTAAATTTCATGGTCATTATGCCTTTCCTATACTTTCGATTAAGGGAGAGATTGCCCAGGGTCTAATTCAAGAATACTCATTATATCGTCACCCCTAAGATCAAAGAAGGCCATCTCTGCTGAATTAACTAGCGATCGGGATTAAATTATTTATTAGCGCCACATTATTCCCAAATAGCTACGAACTGCGTATATGAGGGTATAAGCATGAAGCAGAGATGGTTTCAGATAATTTTGCAGGCTTCTATATATACCAGATGTACTATTTCGCAGTTGAAACATAATGAATACAATATGTACATGGCGTTTGTAAGCTTGAAGATTTATTTTCGTTGGAGATAAGTCTCAATAAAAGAAGGTTCCGTCAGATTTTTCTTTTTCATTTTATCTTTGATTGAATGTACCTTAAAGTCACACAAAAGTGGAAGAAAAATATTCGCAATGAACACATTTCTTGAAGATTTGGGGGGCATCTTTTCGAAAAATGCTGCTGGCGACAAACTAACTTTATATTCGTTTTCAGCTGGTCATGGCCTGATCAAAAGAAGATACCACTTATTTTATGAGCCTGTGTTATTATATAAAAATATTACATTTAGTCGCAATGCAAGCCCTATTATATTTTGTATAATTTTACATTCTATTGCATCTCATTTTAGGGAAAATTTTCTTTTAATAATATTATCATTTTAAAATATATTTGGAATTGTGTCACAACTAAGTCACACCATAATCACCCCTAGAGCACTCTCTGTCTCCGAAATGCTGTGCCGCCTCAACTGACAGCGTAATTGGACGATATATTCTTAGAGCCCCACGTCTTATCTCCAGTTTATGTAAACATAATGTAAAGGAGGCGTGATGTTGACATGTAATATGAAGGAGATGTTTTCCATCAGTACGTATACGTCTTTAACTATGAAGAGGTATTTGTCATGGGGACTTTTATATATCCCATCATGAAAATAAAAGTAAAATCCAGGGAAGCCGCTTACGTCTGGGAGCTGGATATTCTAATTATATTGAATATGAGATTTTATTGGCAATAGGATGCTTTTAATCTGCTATGAATTGCTTCCTCAAAGCAGGTTGTTTACACCAAAATGTCCTTAACAATGAATATATAAAAATGGTGCAAGTAATACAGTTTAAGAGCTTAGTGCTTTTAATATAATTGAAAGATATACTTTGATAACTATTAAGGTTATGAGAATTTGACAATTAATGGGATAAAAATAAATAAATTCGTGAATATTTAATGTATAATATATTTTAGGCTTAGATGATTTGTTTAAGTTAATGGTTTACATTGTATAGCACGTGATTTGAATGTGGCAACGTTAAAATTAATCGAAGTCTAAAATATACAATAAATATTTATTTTACTTACCTAGCATTCCTATAAAAACTAAAAAAAAGACAACTTTCTCTAGCAATACAATTAATTAAATAAAATATGGTAGAAATGAATGTAACAGTTCTTTTATATACTATAAAATGCAATACTTTACATGTAGGTAATGTTGATATTGTAACATTCAACAATATTTTAGACACAATTTACACAATAACAGTTAATTTTCTGGGCACGGCAAATAGAGTACTGATCACTATTTCCAAAGAAATAATTGTCTTTTGTTTTTAAATACAAAAAAACCTTCTTACTTGTCAAATTATCGAAAGCATAATGAAATTACAAAAAAAAAAACGTGAAAAGTCAATAAAATGTATTTTTCTGGGTCTGAAGATGACTTTCACAGACTTTTGCTTACACAATTCCAAGGAGCAGGGAAAAATAAGGTTGGTTTAAAAAAAAACATCCTGGTAGCTGCTTTCTCACTGCCACAATCCATTCGGTAAGTAAGGATTTTGAGAAGCCGAGCGCAGCATGGGCACTATGACGTCACAGCGCTCCCCACTCCTGGCTACCACAATTGGTTTGAAATCTGTAGGTATATTAAAAAATCGATGAGATAAGGTCCTTAGTTAAGGTTTTTTTTTTGGTGTTTTGTTAATAACTTTTTTATTTTCCAACTTTAAAAATCTGAAATTTACACAGACGCGAGATAATAAAATATATATCTACGCGCTCGTGTTTTCGACTATATAATTCTGCAATAGGTCGCCATTTTGAAATTGGGGGTCCAGATTGCGGGCATTTGTTGAGCACCCCAACAGTTATTTTTTCCTGTAGTTTCATAAAATTTCAGTCAAATTCGTTATTTTTATTTGATTCTGAAAATTTTGCACATTTTCTTCACCGCTAATTTTTCAATGTAAAAAATAATTTGCGAGCTTTCGCAAAAGCCTATCCTTCTAGTAAATTTCCTCAGGGACAAAATTGATGTATATCTCATGTCGATTAGAGGCTTATTTTCTGAAAAAACTGAAAAAAGAGCAAGAATTTTGTTTCTTTTATTATAAATAATATGACACTCGACCTCTACAAATACACAAATTTAGGCTTCCATTTGGTGTATTTTTTACTTACTGTTGAGCCCATAAAATTCGAGTAGGGCCCGATTTTTGAAACATGCATGTGTTTGGTCTAATTCTCCTGGATTAATATGGTTTAAGATGAATTTAATTTGGTAAAATTAATTTAATTTATATATACGATTTTTTATTACTTGGCCGTTTCATGAGTAATTAATAACGTGTGATTTGGACATAGCCTAGCTACTGACACTTATTTACTGCGATAATAGAAGGTTTATATAATATTTCTTTTCAATAAAAATGCAGTACTAAAGACTATATGATTTTGGTTTCTCTATTAATTACTAAACATCATAAATATAGTTGTTACATCTCTTAAGAAAATATCTGTAATTTAAACGGAGACTTTCTTAAGAAACTCATTTGACTTTAACGTCAGCCAACTACTTTTTATTAAATTCCTGCTAAAATAAAGTTGATCAATTTACGCCCCGACATAACAAAAAATCGTCACATGAATTGTGCCAAGAAAAATACTGTTTATTAGAATACGATCATATATTGAGAAATGGATATCTTTGAATACAATTAAATTCGCGATAAACGAGGCAGTAATTATTACATACAGCTGTTTTATATCAGTGATAGGGACATGTTTAAGACTGGTGACACTGTGCACGTATTGACGATCTTGTTTTTTAATTGCTCGTCTCGGAAATTTTATCCTTAGCACAGCTAGATATTTATTACCAAGAAATTCGATTGCAAAATATCTACAGGGTTTCTTAATACAATAAGTTTAAATGCTGGTGGTCAAATCTAATTTCTTCCGTCTGCTGCTAAACATGCTTCAGCACGTTGTGATTACCTAAATAATACTTTCCCTGGACGTTGGCTTCGCAGAGGCGGTCCATTTGCTTGGTCACTTCATTCTCCATACCTAACGCCATGTGATTTTTTCTTTTGGGGCTTTCTAAAAATGTTGTTGTACAGAACACCAATGACATATTTGAATGAATTGCAGAATCGCATATTTCAATCAATACAGCAAATAACACCAGAGATGATACGCAACTCCTATAATTGACGATGAATAGAAAGGACCCGTCAAACTGAACTAATAATTCAGAATTGATTTCTTTCTAATCAACTAAATTTAAGTTCTACTGAAATAGAAATGGTATTATTTTGTCTAAGGGAAGCAAAATAATTCTTGGTAAATAATGTGTCCATGATTAGATTTTAACTGACATTATTTTGATCCAATTTTCACTATGTACTGTTTGTTTTGTTTATAGTATTTTATAGTTTTATTCTGTGTATTGTTCTATTTTTTATTTAACTTGTGTAAATACTTTATATACGTTGGCACCAATAATAAAAATAAAAAAATAGTTAAGTTTAAATTGAATTTTCACAATTATTTTGCTTATTTTACATTGCTGTGCAGTGCTATGCAATTATTTACAGCTAAAATCAGTTTTATTTCTCAGTTAAATAATGAAATTTAAGACAAGGCGATATCTCCATGAATTGGGAATTAATTCCAGGTAATTTAATGGCGACACTGGAGTGCTATTTATAGGTAATAAAATCAGCTGCTGACGAATATAGCACATAAATCCTTGAAACCATCAACATTTGCCGGTATACAAGCATTTAAGTACCAATTCTGATGTAATTGAATTTTGACTGAATGACATCTAACTAAATTGCATTCGATTTTACAACATCACATCTGGATTTTCTCGACACACTCTTTATTTTCCTACGTTAGAATTACTTGAACAATTTTCTAATACACATGCATTTAAAAAAAATCATTTATTCATTACTCAGCTTCAATAATTAATTACGTAATAATTAAGCTAGGTATAGTTCTATGAAATAGAACCTCTAGAGATGTATTACAAAGAACAACATGACAAACAAACTTCAGTGTCAACTACAGAAGTCATAAAGGTACTTCCCACACAATAAACTTTATGCTAAAATAGTACATAAATCACATTTCTTGGGATATAACTTAGTTGAGAATACGTATATTATTGTAAATATTTAAACTAACCAAGAGAGAAGTTAAATTTTACTGAAACTCGAAGGTAGTATTTATTGGTGTTGTTCTCTTATCGATGAGAATAATTCAAACCTTTTCATCAATGATCAAAAAAAAAAACTAAGCACTAACTTTGAACAAGTAAATATAGAATTGGCAAAAAATAATAGTAAAATAAATAGATAATCAAACACATTACAGTTCTTTAGCCCAGAACTGAGTAGGTAAACAGATTTTCAAGGTCAAAAATTGAAATTTTTTATAAAGCATCTAATACGTAGGTATGTTATTAATGACATACAAAATTGATATGTGTTTATATACTCCGTTAATTAATTCCATTTGAAGTTATTTAATTATAATTAAGCTGAAATATGCATCCCACTGTTGTTTACAAGAGAATTTTAAGTAATTTTTTGACAAAGGATTAACGTTAATGGAACAGTCTGGAAATTATTTTCTGTTTGTTATACAAATTCTAAATAACGAACAAAAACAAGACAGACTTTTGCTGGTACGAGAAGAGAATGACAACAAAACCGTTGATTAGGCCGGCGATCGTTTGTGAAATTAAGCCTGGAAAACGATAATAACCGGTAACTTCTGGCAATTACATTTTCATGTGAAGATGATACTAAATATGGAACAAAAATCATGAAACTTGACAAAATGAGGCGAGAAAGGCTTACTCGTTTAATTAATTTACTGTTAGTCTATTGCTTAATTAATTTCATGTTAAATAAAATAAACTGTATTATATATACAGGGTGTCCCGGAAATGGTGGGCAATCTCTCGGATATGGATAGATAATGAGAAAATAATGTCACAAATTCATATAAAATTTTTTCCTCCGGGCTCACCCTGTAGAGTAAAGTTGAGAATTAAAAATGTTTTTTTTGCTGTAACTTTTGTATTTTTCAATAAATTTTGAAAATTTTTTGGCTGGATCTATAATTTTTTAAGCTGCTTTGGATGATAATATGAAATCCTCGATAATAATTATGGGGGCCCGGGGGCAAAGCACCCCCCACCAAAATTTCTAGAAAAAAAATTTTTGTTCCACTATACCCCAAATTTTCCATCATTTTATAAAAATTTATGGTATTTTACGTAAAAAAGGTATACTTGTTGAATATCCATAAAATAGATATTTTTTGAGATAAACCCGTTTAAAGAGGAAGGTACCATTTAATTTGAGACATTTTATTTAATTGAAACACAGATTTAATCGTGGTTGGCTTTGACATGTCAGAGTATGCCAAAGGCAATTAAATTGTCAAACTTGTCAAATACGTAGTTTTAAATCTAAGACTCATCTCATAACTCATAATTTGTTATAAAATATGGAGTATTCCAATGAAGAATATGCTGATATGCATTTAATGTACGGGCGGGCTCTTTGTAATGCTTCGGCAGCAAGAAGATTTTATCAGCATTCTTATCCTAATAGAAGGATTCCGGATCGCAAAACTTTCGAACGTATTGATCAAAGATTAAGAGAAACTGGTAAAATACGATTACTATTATTAAACAAAATGGATATTAAATAAATTTTAATGTCTTTAGGTCAGTTTGCTCCTGTTACTGCAAACAGGGGTGCCCCGCGAACAGCACGTACAGTTGAAGTAGAGGAAAATATACTGGACGAAGTTGCTGCTCATCCAACAGTTAGCATTAGGTCATTATCTTCTTTTACCAATGTTCCAAAGACCACTGTTGCAAGAATCCTTAGAGAACAGCTTCTTCACCCTTACCATATCCAAAAAGTGCATGCTCTTAATCCTGATGATTTTCGTGCAAGAGTACAGTTTTCTCAATGGTTTCTTCAGAGACATGAGCAAAATCCTATGTTTACGAGATTAATTCTGTATACTGACGAAGCAAGTTTTGGGAGGAATGGAGTTATTAACTCCCATAATTTACATTATTGGTCTGATGAGAACCCACACGCTATTATTGAAACTAGGCACCAAAGACAATTTTATGTTAATGTTTGGAGTGGAATTATTGGTCCTTACTTATTGGGTCCATTTGTGTTACCCCCTAGACTGAATGGTCAACGTTACCTAGATTTCCTTGTGCATCAATTACCACAACTGTTAGAAGATGTTGATCTTGAAACCAGAAATGCACTGATATTCATGCACGATGGGGCGCCGCCTCACTTTAGTGCTGCAGTAAGGGACCATTTAAACGAGGTATATCCTAATCGCTGGATAGGTCGCGGTGGACCTATTCATTGGCCTGCCCGAACTCCAGATATGAACCCACTTGACTTTTTCTTTTGGGGGCACTTGAAAAATCTTGTTTATTCCACACCTGTAACCACTAGAGAAGAATTAGAAGAAAGGATTTTTTATTGTGCAAATGAAATACGACAAAATCCTGAAATGTTATGGAGAGTGCAACAGTCTTCTGTTAAACGAGCTCGTATTTGTATAAGAGAAGGTGGAACTAATATTGAGAATTTATTATGAATTATATTAGTTACAAAATTTTGATTGTCATGCACTTTTCGTTTAGTTAGTTTAGTTAAGTCCAAATTCTCATAATTTGGAACACTGCTATTGCAAATTATTTGTCCTTTATTCTGATATGTAAAAGCCAACTACGATTAAACCTGTGTTTCTGTTAAATAAAATGTCTCAAATTAAACAGTACCGTTGTCTCTAAACTTGTTTTTCTACAAACGTCATTAAGGTATAATTTTAACGCATGCTGTCAGTCAATTTCATTTTATGATACTAGTGTTAAAAGTGAATTATTTTTAGCACTAGTGTTAAAAGTAAGTCATGTGATTTACCTTTAAGACCACTGTTATAAAATCACACTTTAGAAACTGTCAGTACACGTTAAAAATTATACAAAATTATATTTTATGGATATTCAACAAGTATACCTTTTTTACGTAAAATACCATAAATTTTTATAAAATGATGGAAAATTTGGGGTATAGTGGAACAAAAATTTTTTTTCTAGAAATTTTGGTGGGGGGTGCTTTGCCCCCGGGCCCCCATAATTATTATCGAGGATTTCATATTATCATCCAAAGCAGCTTCAAAAATTATAGATCCAGCCAAAAAATTTTCAAAATTTATTGAAAAATACAAAAGTTACAGCAAAAAAACATTTTTAATTCTCAACTTCAAGAGCTAATAACTCTACAGGGTGAGCCCGGAGGAAAAAATTTTATATGAACTTGTGACATTATTTTCTCATTATCTATCCATATCCGAGAGATTGCCCACCATTTCAGGGACACCCTGTATAAGTATATATAAACAAAATGAACAATTCTCAGTCTTTTGTGATATGACTGGCAGATATGAAAAGTGAGAAAAGGTGGAAAAAGTGTTATACGTCACTGTACAGAGTGTTTTTCAAGTCCCCGTCCCTATTTTTGTTGAAATGTTGATTTAATAAAAATGTATAGTTGATACCGAGATCCATATTTGCCATTACGTTAATGGTATTTGCTACCTTTGAAATATGTCACACTCCTGAAAACTGACTTCTTTTTATATATTTTTTTCTTAATCTAATATGCTTGCTTCGTCAAAATTGATGTTATTGGCCCGTAATAAACAATTATTGGTCAGCATACAACTATGTTTGTTTGGTCTTACGTCACTTTTATGTGAAGTAATTTTATCTTTTACACTGTAAGAAAAATTGAATTTATTTTCACTCAATTTCACTCAGTAATGTATCAGTTTCTGTTCACCTGATTGAGTGAAATTTTCTTCTATTAGTACGAGTACAACTAAATTTTTATTAGCGAAACTATCACTTTTAGATGAAACATTTTATAAAATATGTAAAATTATCAAAATGCCCAGTATTGATTGAAAATGTGCTCAATAATATTAGTCAATGAACTCAGTCCGTACCTTTATTACTTTCACTTAGACTGATTTATTTACAGTGTAGTTTTCGGCTTGTTTGACCTTGTTTTGATTCACACATGACAGATTTTCATTTTGTTTTGATTTCAGTTCTAGTCTCCCAGCTCAACAAATAAACTTATAATTTTTAGAATATTATGACTTTTAACACGTGCTTTGTGATAATACTTTTTTTAGACAGTCGTCTAATCTTTTGCATTACCTATATATAAGTAGTTAGGTAACTAGAAGACATTATTAAGTATTTTCAATAATTAAAATCCTGAAACTGCAAAATAGTCCTTATACATAATAATAAAAAATTAACTTATTAAGAACCTCTTTAATCGTCCCCGAGTTACATACTACATAAAAAAGGTGAATTATTTGTGGTCGTATGTAATGTGGTGTCTACATCTCCCATTTTATAAAATTCTTAGACCAATTTTAGGTAATCATCACCATCAGCACCATTGTTATATAACGTCATCATCATTGTCACCGTCACCGTTTACGATTTCAATGTCGATGTCACTGTTGCTGTCGATATTATTAACGTACCATTACTTATTGGTTATACTGTTACTATTACTTTTAGCATTATTATCGAAAATATACCCCTGAGTTTGGAAACCGATATATTGAAATCGTAATGGCGAAAAAATTTGAAATTTGAATCATATATAGCCTTACTATCACTCTATCGTGTACTAAAATTTCAGTTAGATTAGTTATCGCATTTTGTAGTTATTAATGAAAATGTTGAAAAAATCGCGGTTTTCTGCCTACAAAATTGATACCTCTCACTTTAACGCGAGACAAATGATCTTCACAATACTAAAGACAATAGTTCGACTTATTGCCAATATTTGGAATTTTTTTATCAGTTAACAAAAAAATTACGACGAGTTAAAGTGAGAGGTATCAAGTTTGTAGGCAGAATACCGTGATTTTTTTCAACATTTTCATTAATAACTAAAAAATGGGATAATGAAACTAACTAACTAATTTTAGCACACAATAGAGTAATAGTGAGGCTATATATGGTTCAAATTTCAAATTTTTTCGCCTCTACGTTTGCTTAATATCGGTTTCCAAACTGAGAGGTCTATTTCATTTATTTCGATAGTAGTATTACTGTTGATGTTACTGTTACTGTTACTGTCACTGTCAGAGTTACTGTTCCTGTTCTTATATTCAACGAAAACGTATATGCTCACATTTTCGTACAAGGCGCAGCGTGGCGGAGAGTGGGGAGATTATACGCCACAGACAAATTACAAAAAATATTTGACATTATTTTATATTCTTTAATAAATTGCGGTCAACAGTGTCAACACAAAACACAAAATATGCATTTTCCTGTATGTTTGGCATTGTTGCCATACATTCTATTTCCCTGAGATCTCCACTGTCAAGAATACCTTCTTCCGCAAGAATAGAACTAACACCTTTTTTGCCTAAAGAACCCTTAAAGAGTTCTTTAAGGATCAATAGTCCAGGCGGTATCTGTTTCGGGTTNCCTGTATGTTTGGCATTGTTGCCATACATTCTATTTCCCTGAGATCTCCACTGTCAAGAATACCTTCTTCCGCAAGAATAGAACTAACACCTTTTTTGTCTAAAGAACCCTTAAAGAGTTCTTTAAGGATCAATAGTCCAGGCGGTATCTGTTTCGGGTTGGGTAAAACGCATATGATTGGAGATTTTTGCTTTAACGGCTTCTAAATAACATCAGAAATGATAATATTTCTATGCAAATAAAAAAAACGTGGACTTAATTGTTATTGCAAAAAAATATAAAAAATAGCAAAAAAATTCATTTTTTTCTTGGATTTCTCGTCGACAACTTAGCAACTATTCATTTTAGACAAAAATGGAAGAGGAAAAAAGTTTTGTAATTAAATTTTTATCAAGATAGAGTTAGTTGCAATTCGAAAAAATAATTATTATTATTGCAAAAATCGGAAAAATCATTTAAAAAATTGCAAAAATGCTAGTTTATTTGTCAATTTTTTTCAGACACTTGAATATTAACATAGTCAATAAATAAACATAATAAATTAATCATTTTTTAAAGTAACCGTTTATCGGCATGTCAAAAGTCCGAGAAAACTCGAGAATTCAGATCGGTATAGCTGTGTGTTTGCTCCCCCAACCGATACCTCATTGATTTCACGCGGTCTTGAATATCTTTGAGTGAAACTTTAAATGGGACGCCCGTGATGGCAAATTTTGAAAATTTATATCTGGAAAGTACTCGGAATGACAAACCTATTAGTTCAAAAAACAGCCCTTATACCATTATAGTTTTGCTGTAAAACTTTAACGGGCTATAACTGCGAAAATAATGGGCGGATGATCAGATTTTTTTTAAAAAAAGTTTAATTTAGAAAAGTATGAAGATCCTAGGTATTATTTAAGTGTCTGAAAAAAATTGACAAATAAACTAGCATTTTTTGCAATTTTTAAATGATTTTTTCGATTTTTGCAATAACAATAATTATTTTTTCGAATTGTAACTAACACTATCTTGATCAACATTTAATTACAAAACTTTTTGCCTCTTCCATTTTTGTCTAAAATGAATAGTTGCTAAGTTGTCGACGAGAAATCCAAGAAAAAAATGAATTTTTTTGATAGTTTTTTTATACTTTTTGCAATAAAAATTAAGCCCACGTTTTTTTTATTTGCATAGAAAAATTATAATTTCTGATGTTATTTAGAAGCCGTTAAAGCAAACATCTCTGATCATATGCGTTTTACCCAAGTATACCCTTTTTAAAACAGATACCGCCTGGACTACAATTCGGCCCCTATAGTGTAAGAGTGTAATTTTAAAGCAAATCCAAAGCATCGGCTACATTCATATTCGGACATTCCAGCCATACACTTATTTGAAATGCACTTTTTAAATTACTATATCTAAGTACAATGTGAAAGATAACGCTTCGATTAACAATTAACTTTCAATTAGATAACAGACAAGGCGATGCGACGCCAACAAAGTATTAATTAAAATATAAAAGCGAGCTACGCGGCGGCTCCGAGGACAGCAAAGGATCGATATAAGCCAAGCTCCGTGCCGTCAGAGGCCGGAGACGAGGACAGGTGAGGTCAGCTCTCCGCTACGGCATCGACAATTTACGGAAATTGCAGTTTCCGCAAAATTTCCATCGCCTCAATTCAGATTTCTATCTGCGAATCACTGCATATGTGGCGCGGCGTAGACCTGCTTGAATTAATAACACGAGCGTCCCACAGACCGGAAAACGACAAAGTGATAAGCAGGACAATGGAAAGGCCGTGTCACAGTTAATAAAACCTTGCATGTATCATTTTTACTACGGGCTCGGCCAGGAAGAGCGCAATGAAAAGAATAGGGTTTAATTTAAGTTGTAAAATAAAAGTAGATACTGAAATCATAACTGACGCCGAATATTAAAAAAAGGAAGGTTGGATTATCTTGTGTTCTTTCTATATCTACAGGGTGTCCCATAAGCACATGATCAAAAAGGTACTGCGACATTCTTTGGCTCAAAAGAAGACGATCTAACCTAACTTCCATTAAGAAAAAATGTCTGGCTACTTTGCTATTGATTGTCAAAGTTCTTGGAAAAAAAATTTTTTTTTGTAATATCTGGAGAATGTTACTATGGATTTTAATGAAACTTGCTGTGGACTTGTTCCTAAGTAAGACTCATATTTTGCTGAAGCAACCGCGTCCATCCGCCTTGGGCAAAATCTTGTAGCATTCATAGTTTTTACGCAAAAAAATGTTTTCAATTTTTGACATTCATTATTACTACTACTCAAGTACAACAACTACTCACTACTATCGTAGTAAGCTATGATGTCATTTTATAATAAATGAATTGTCAAACTTTTGACGTGGGTCGGACAGTCCGACACATTCGTTTCGAATGGCGTTTTCTAACGAAGAGATGACCGACATGGTCTTAAGGTTTTACGAAGACAACTTGCATGGGAGTGTACGCGTCTACGCGGCGCGATACCCAAATCTGCGGCTTCCAGATTACCGGATATTTGCACGAACTGAAAGGAGTTTGCGGGAGACTGGGCAATTTGGTGTTCGAGCCGTTGACCGTGTGGGTCGTCTTCAAGTTCGAAATGCAGCCGTTAAGGAAGACGTTTTAAATAGGGTCGCTGAAGATCCAAATATCAGAACTCGCCGTCTGGCAGCGGAGTACCAAAAAGTACAAATAATCGAATCATAAGACAACAGCTCCTCCATCCTTTTCATGCGACATCTATTCAGATGCTTTTACCACAAGATTTTGAGAGAAGACTTCAATTTTGCCGCTTTATTAAAGGAGCGCGAGCACGTGACCCAAATTTCACCAGCAGAATTTTAATCACTGATGAAGCTGGTTTTACCAGAAGTGTTGTCTTTAATTCGCGTAATTTCTACCATTACGCAGAAGAAAACCCTCATGCGAGACGTATTAACCACTTTCAGGTGGAATTTCGAATAAATATTTGGGCCGGGATCATCGGTGATATCCTTCTGGGTCCTTATGTCATGCCGCGCTGCTTGAATGGCGAAAACTATCTAAATTTTTTAACGAATACTTATCCGGTTCTAAAGGAAGATGTCCCTCATAATCTTCGTGCTCAGATGTGGTTCATGCACGATGGTGCTCCTCCCCACTTTAGTGCAAATGTAACAGCATATTTAAATTATACTTTCCCACATAAGTGAATCGGAAGAAGAGGGAGAGATGTTCCTGTCGAATGGCCCCCCAGGTCCCCGGACTTAGCGCCGTTAGATTTTTTTCTATGGGGATCCTTAAAGAATAAAGTTTACGCCACTGCTGTGGAATCCCAGGAAGAATTATTACGGAGGATTCAAAACGAGGAGGACGTAATACAGAATGATCCAGAAATGTTGAGGAGGGCTCAACTTAATTTTAATCGAAGGATCCAGTTATGCATCCAAGAAAATGACGGGGCATATCGAACATGTTTTGTAAATCATCTATCGTATCTTTGTAACTATTTATTATATCTTTGTAACTATTATCCAGTTTCAATAAAGAGAATTATATCTTTCCTAAGTAGGTCTTTACATTTTTTGCGCGTTAACAAAAAATAAATCTAATGAAATAAAATGATATTCAATCCGTCGCATCATGACAGATTTTAAAATTGTGACCATTTTATTTTCAATATTGATTCTTAGGTAAAAGAATTGGCATACTCATTAGAGAATTCCGCTTCTTGTGAAAGGGCAGAGTTGCTGTAATACGACTAAAATTGTTGTCACAACAAAACAGAAAATATTTTTTTGCGTAAAAACTATAAATGCTACAAGATTTTACCAAGAGCACGGAAATCTCGAAAAAAGACAGATGCATAAATAAAAAAAATGAATTAATTCCAGCGCCCAATAAAAATGTTCAGGTAATTCTTGTACCAAGACACTCAAGAATTTACCACTTGCCCAAGCCGGATGGACACGGTTACTACATCAAAACATGAATCTTACTTAGGAATAAGTCCACAGCAAGTTTCATTAAAATCCATAGTAACATTCTCCAGATATTACAAAAAAAACTTTTTTTTTTCAAGAACTTTGACAGTCAATAGCAGAGGAGCTAGACATTTTTCCTTAATGGAAGTTAGGTCAGATCGTCTTCTTTTGAGCCAAAGAATGTCGCAGTACCTTTTTGATCATGTGCCTATGGGACACCCTGTATAACTATTCATGACTCCATTATATTCAACCATACAAGATACCAAACCGTCCTTAATAAACAATTTATTTTCATGGCTGAACAATTTCCTCGTTGCCACGTGGTCAATTTAAGCTTCTTGACATTTTAGGAGATTAAATCCTCTGGTCGGTATTTATATTTATTATATGCACTGATCTATGGTGTGAATGATTATTGCGGATGAGTCATTTCCAAATTCCCGGCAGATTCAATTCTTCATCTCAAAATTGTTTTGATTCTTCTGGATCTCTCTTGCCTCCCTATACTCTTAGCCGTAGTCAAAATCTTCTCTCTCACTAGAACTAGAATTCTGGCATTAATTAAGTCTATCTCAAGTTCTACATCTGTCTTGTGATCCGCAACTGTTTATTTTTTTTATGTTACTACTCTTCAAGTGATTTTAAGTTCTTACTGACATATCTTCCTATTTGTTCATTGCATATACATGGAATGCTGTATAAACTGGAGTCTTGGAGTAGATTGTACCTGCAGCTCGCCTTAAGAAAGGTTTCCCTATCTTCCTTGAGGTATTTAATTTAAATTAAAGTACACTACACCCTTGTGCTCTGTAACTACTGATTTCTCTTTATCGTGGCAATGCAATGACGTCACCGCATGGGACGGTCGGCCGGCTTGGCGCTACTTCCGGATGGTTTCTGCATCTACAGAATGTTTTAGCGTTTGTGCAAAAAATGGGAGCAAGTGCAAAAGCAGATTCTTCTAATTTGCCAGAAGTAGGTTTGTTAATGGTTATGGATTTATTAAATAAAAAACACGACTTGGTCAGTGCTGAGATGAGAGGAGTGAAAATGCAAAGGTTACGTTTCAATAACGTGTAAAGCTTTTTGTAGCGAAAGTTTTCATGTTTTTGTACAATAAGAATAGTAAAGAATAATAAGGATTTTGCGTTTAATTGGACGAAACCGTTTCTGTCACAGGTTTCAAAGATTTACCTAATCAAATAAAAAATTCTTATTAATATTTTTATTCCCACGGAAACTACATAAAATCTACCTAATATCTTATAAATATATTAATGACATAATACATATGTCATTTCAACAGTTTGTTATTGACAAAAAGTGTATATTCACTTTTTTCCTAACTCTTATAGTTTCATGGCAAAATAGATTTTTCGGAAGGGTGCCTCTGGATTCTGTCGATAAACTTTAGGAAGACGTTCCTCATAAAACATAAAAAGATATAGTACCTATTAAAATTGGCCTTAGTCTCGAGTATGTGTGAGTCAAATAAGCCTTTTTGTCTCCCTTTCCCTTGGGTTTAACCAATAGTATTAAAATTATTTAGGAGATGCTTCGTTTTTGAGATATAGGGTGTTTTTTTTAGAAAAAAAGAATGATGAAAACAATAGAAATATTTAAGTACCTAACATCTAATGTGACTAGGTCGTAATGCGACAACGTAACGACCCTTGCAATACTCCTAAATTTTTTCAGGCGATTTGTAGTCACTTCATTTACTTGTGTTGTGTACTTTTAAATAAAATAAGATGGCAAACAATACATGAAAATTTATTTGTAAATTGAAACAACCAAAAAATTACTAATTAATATTATAACTAGACAATGCGAAAAGTGAATAAAAAATGAAATGATTTAAAAAAGATTTTTCAAAATGGGCTCCTCCGGACTGTAGTCAAGCATGAAATCTTCTAATTATGTGGCCGATCAACACTGAATTGGAGTTAATTCTCGACACGCTTAGATTATTCGCTGTCTTAGACCTTCTAATGTATTAACTTGCACCTCGTAGACTTTTTGTTTAACAGCACCCCAAACGAAATAATCCATCGGTGTCAAGTCCGGTGAACGTGCGGGCCACGCTGTAGGTCCTCCACGACCAATCCATCTCCTGGGATAATTAATGTTTAACCACTCCCTAGGACCTCTACCAAAATGGGCAGGACAACCATCTAGTTGAAACCAACTGTTCATTCGAGAATTAAGCGGAACATCTTCTAACAGATCTTGAAAACCATTTTCAAGGAACTCGGTAAACATGTCAGCAGTTAACCGATGAGGAAGGAAGTAGAGACCAACTATAGTGTTGTCCAACACACCCAACCATACGTTACATTGGAATTCATGCTGAAAACTATNAAAGGGTGTCCCATAAGCACATGATCAAAAAGGTACTGCGACATTCTTTGGCTCAAAAGAAGACGATCTAACCTAACTTCCATTAAGAAAAAATGTCTGGCTACTTTGCTATTGATTGTCAAAGTTCTTGGAAAAAAAATTATTTTTTGTAATATCTGGAGAATGTTACTATGGATTTTAATGAAACTTGCTGTGGACTTGTTCCTTGACAGAATCCAGAAGCACCCTTCCGAAAAATCAATTTTGCCATGAAACTATAGGTTAGGAAAAAAAGTGAATGTATACTTTTTGTCAATAACAAACTGTTCTATCTAAAAAAGCATCATTTTTTATTTTCAGTTGGGCCGTATTATTGACTTCTACTTCTATGGAAAAATGGTATCTTATAAGAAGACGTGTCATGCCAAATTTGGTTTAAATAGCCTTCTTCATTTAGAAGTTATTTAAAAAATTCGTATTTTTTTTTAAATCATTAACGAATCTATATTTCGAAAATGAAGCGTCTCTGGAAAAAATTATACTTGATTTTTTTCTTATTTTTTTATGAGGAATATCTCCTTAAAGTTTGTCGACTTAATCCTGAAACACCCTGTATAAATACTTAGTACGTAGTAGGTATTTGTATAATATTCACAAAATGTAGTGTTTCTAGACCATACAAACGTATATAATACATATCTAAATTACGCAGGGTAGTTTTGTTGTTTTCAAAATAAGTCTTTTTTCAAATAAAAGGTATTTAAAAAAATCAAAGTAGAGACTAATAGACTATTGATTTTAGATCCGCCAGACAGAATTACGGAGACATTACTATTTTCTTATGCGTCTTCACACTAGTGCTCTCGCACTGGGAAACAATACAATATTTATAATTTTTTCTGTTCTGTGTCTTCAATTGAAACTTAACAGGCAACTAAAACTCGACAACCTGACGGACTGCGGACTGACTACACACGCAAGCCTGCGGTATCGGTTTCCCATGCGGTGACGTCACACCCGCCGCACCGGTTCAACGGATGCTCATCGCGCCAGTTTATGATTTTTTTTGGATGACTTGCAGGTGATATAAAATTCTAATTTTTTGCAGAGAACCTTAAAATTGCAATATTTTTCTGTTGGGCAAATAAAAAGATTTTGCGGAATGAGAATAATTATTAATTACAAAGAGTGTCCGGACACTGCGAGCAAATAGTTTAGGAGATAAATCTACTCATAAAAATAATGGTACAAGTTCATTTGACACTTTTCAAAAGCTCAATATTAACTGAGCTACATAACCCCAATGTTATTTGTTTGAAGTCATTTTTTAATTTGACTATTAATAAACTGTCTTTGTAATCAAAATAATTCTGAGGCCGCAAAAGGTTCAATAAATCACTTAATTACGTTTTTTTATTAAAATATTTTAATATTAAAGATCATTAAATAAATCTTTCAGAAAGGCCTTTTTGTGCCCTAACATCAACCATTTGCTTGAAAAGACTAATTTAATATTTTGCGGGCACTCAAAGCAGTTCAAATTTATTGTCTATAATTATTTATTTGCAAAACTTTTTATTTAATTGGGCAGTGAAATACACAGTGTCCCCGAATGGGGTATCGCATTCTTGTAAACTTTTTTTATTTTTGATTTTGCTCATCTTGGGAAGCCATGGGCAGTAATAAAATATCGCTTTCGTTGAATTTATAAAATTATTTTAAACACAATTTTCGCAAAAATAACTTTGAGATACGACGTTCAAATTTCATACTATTAACATTAGAAACAACTTCTTTCAGTAACATTTTTAAATTCCTCTTAAAAAACTAATGCTTTATTCTTGGCATAAATTAACGTTTCTTTATTTGCTAACCACCCTGTATGTTATTTTGAAAGTCTGTATGGTTAATGACTTTTCACGATACGCAAAACTTTTTATTAAGAATTTTCCCTTAAAATGCGAAATAAGGAAAATTACAAGTATAGTTAGGTCCTTCTGGGGACACACTGTAGACATAGCTAGATATTTCATTTATAACCAAAGCAGAATGAACATATAAAAATTATGTTTCTAAAAGCAAACAACTTGATACAAACATAAAAACTGAAGATGGTTCAAGTTTTATAATTTTACAGCACATACCTTGCCCTTCAACACCCGTGTTAATCCAAGCGATCTTCCAAACCATTATCCCTAGACCGTGAAATTAAGCACTGTGGGCAAATTTCTCCTAGAACAACCTCCGCAGTTACTCATACACTGCAGGAGTTTGCCAACTCTCGAAGTATATATGTTAATATCAAAGTTATATGTTGCTTCCACCATTTATCAGGAATGTCCGTAACATGCCAACAATTAGTGACCCCCAACTTTACGGTAAGTGTGACATACTGTGTCAAATTATGCTACAAAACTACGCGGCATTGCTAATTCAACGGTATAAAGCAACATTATAGAAGAAAAATAGAAAGAAAGTGTGCAAAATTTTAACATATAATAAATTTTTTATAAATTTAGTCAATAAAATGGCGAATCCGCCAGGTCTAGTATATAAGTCCAGTTTAATTAGAGTTTGAACATAAAAAAATATTAGTAGACACGTTATTGCACTTTATGACGGCAGAGGGTATGTAGAATGATAACATCAAAAAAATAACTCGAAAGAAGTGACGCTAAGTTGGCAAATTGCAAATAAGTAGCAAAATTAACTGTTTTTTTACTTTTTTTTTACTGCCCGTGAAAATCTAGATGATATATCGGAAAATTAGTTGTTTTATGTTATAGGCATTTAAATTACCAACAATTTAAGGTACTAAAGTCAAATTTTACCAGTTTGTTAACTGTAACATAAAGGGCGAAGGCGGATCAGTTCTCGAAAATTGCGCATTATTATTGCAAAAAACGATGGATGTTGATGAAATTTATGGTAAAGACAGTCAAACCAATGACCAACATATAGGCCAAAGATCGATTCGATTTATCGTGAAATTGTTGCTTCAGGTATTGTTAATTAATTTCGTTCGTTTTTTTTTTCAACTAAACGTTTAATTAAATAAGTTCCGTTCAAATCAAACTAATTCATATTTTATGTTGTATGTATAGATTTCCCGTTGATTATTTAATTTAGTTAGTTTACTTTCAAATTTATAAATTAAACGAAAAATTACGAAAAGTTGTGTATTATTTCATACAAGTGATAACAAATTAATTAATTTAAATTTAAATGAATCAAANAAGTTATATGTTGCTTCCACCATTTATCAGGAATGTCCGTAACATGCCAACAATTAGTGACCCCTAACTTTACGGTAAGTGTGACATACTGTGTCAAATTACGCTACACAACTATGCAGTATTGCTAATTGAACGGTATAAAATAACATTATGGAAGGAAAACAGAAAGAAAGTGTTCAAAATTTGAATTATATTTTTTATAAATTTAGTCAATAAAATGGCGAATGCGCCACGTCTAGTATATCAGTCCAGTTTAATTAGAGTTTGAACATAAAAAATTATTAGTAGACACTTTATTGCACTTTATGACGGCGGAGGGTATGTAGACTGATAATATCAAAAAAGTAACTCGAAAGAAGTGACGTTAAGTTGGCAAACTACAAACAAGTAGCAAAATTAACACTTTTTTCACTTTTTTTTACTTCCAATGAAAATCTAGATGACCTATCGGATAATTAGTTATTTTGTGTTGTAGGCAGTTAAATTACCTATAATTTAAGGCAACTAAAGTTTTATTTCACCAATTTTTTAACTGTAAAATAAAGGACGAAGGCGGAAAAATAAGTTCTCGAATATTGAGCATTATTATTGCAAAAATGATGGATGTTGATCAAATTTATCGAAAAGACGGTGAAATTGTTGCTCCAGGCATTTGTTAATTAATTTCGTTAATTTTTTTTTATAACTAAATCTTTAATTAAATAAGTTCCGTTCAAATCAAACTAATTCATATTTCATGTTATACATGCTGTTACAAATTAGCTTCTCACTACAGGGATCTCGGAAGCGGTAAGAGATAGGAAGTAGCTCAAATGGAGGCAAAGTTGCGTAATCAGGGCACCAACATTATGCCTCTAAAAAATCAAAGCTAACATGATTAGTTTTCGAAATATGTGAAAAAAACTGAAATTTTGGAAATCCGTTCTGTTTAATTTCAGCCTTGTTTAAGGTGATATTGAAAAAAGATGAACATTTTCTCATGGCAACTTTTTGCCCTCTATCGAATGGTATAATCAGTTTTTATATGTAACGTTTCGTCTCTCCAGGACCATCATCAACTTCATTTTTTTAAATACGACCCTGAAAATTTTATTACATTTTTTGCAAGTCTTCATGACTCCAATACTGTACTGCCTCAGCCCGAACCAAATTTAGAAGTTTGGTCTCGAAAAATTCATGTTCAATGTATTCGTTCCAAATTTCTCATATTTTTTATTTAGATTGCTGTTTATTGAATTATCGTACAGTTTAAGTGTTGTTAGACCCTGTGAAATCCAGCTAGTTATTTAAACTATTACCATCACACATTACAATAAAACATTATTAGAGTTTTAATCTCCATATAATCTAGTCATACATAATTCGATAAGTTGTTGCTTCAAAATAAAAACATTACTACAATTTTAATTTCATTATAACAAATTAATTCTTAAAAATTTATAGGTATAAACAACCAAAATGCCAAATTAATATTATACTTTCAAAAATTACATTAAATGTTCAAAAACGTTTCCATTTTGGCAAATGTTGAAAGTGAAATATAAGCATAATATGATCGTAATTTATTATACCTGTAACCGCAACTGTGAAAGAGCATGTCAGATCTATTTGTATGAATAATCTGAAAAAAATTAAATCGAAATTTGTTTGAATTGTGAGCATCCGAGAAACTTAAAAATAACTATGTGCACGGGATTAAAACTCTAATAATGTTTTATTGTAAAACAAAACGTCTGCATCTGGTTCGAGCTGAGGCAGTACAGTATTGGGGGTCATGAAAATGTAATAAAATTTCCAGGGTCGTATTTAAAAAAATGAAGTTGATGATGGTCCTGGAGAGACGAAACGTTACATATAAAACTGATTATGCCATTCGATAGAGGGAAAAAAGTTGCCAAGAGAAAGTGTTCTTTTTTCAATATCACCTCATTGCCCCCATTTAAGCTACTTCGTATCTCTTACCGTTTCCGAGATCCCTGTAGTGAGAAGCGAATTTGTAACAGCCTGTATCGATTTCCTGTTGATTATTTAATTTAATTAGTTTACTGATAACTGGTGAAGGTTTGTTAACAGTAAAATAGATCTGTTCTTATTATTTATTTAGTATTTAATTTTTACCATTTAAAAAGTTTAATATTTAAATTTAATGCTTGAAAATGTGTAAGATTTTCCTTTCATTTATTTAATTTCCTTTTCATCATTTTTAAATTTATAATTTAAACGGAAAATTATGAAAAGTTGTGTATTATTTCATACAAGTGATAACNCCCGTTGATTATTTAATTTAGTTAGTTTACTTTCAAATTTATAAATTAAACGAAAAATTACGAAAAGTTGTGTATTATTTCATACAAGTGATAACAAATTAATTAATTTAAATTTAAATGAATCAAACCTGAATTTAAAGGTTAGTTTAATATTAGATAATCATTCTCCCATTGTATGACATTATACATATGTAAATCGGGGATTTTCAGCATTTTATTGTCAACAAAATCTAATCCTTAATAGGTTAACAGTGCTTGGACACTTTGTACGTGATAGAGATACATTTGAGTTTCGTGTAGTATGCGCCACACTTCTGATTGAAACACTCTAGGCATTACGTTGAACGATTTGCCTTGTACTTATACAGGGTGTCCCGAAATTCATGCAACAAAATTTGGTCACAGATTCTTAAGACAAATTTAGGGAACCCGTATTTTTTCTTTTTGCCAACTGACCCCTTCTTTCGGAGTTACAGCCCCCTGAAATATGCCCCTAAGAAGTTATATCTCAGAACCCCGTTGTACGAGAATCACTAAATTTAGTACACAGGGGTTTTAGGCCATGTGGAATCTGATGGTGCTACGTTTTTTGGCAGGGAACCTCCTTAAGGCAATTTTTCGTGAGCCCCCTTGTCTTTGAAGCCAAAAAAATTTGATCGCATATTTAAATTTCTTAAAAATTATAAGTCCACTAGAAAGCCATTAAATTTAGAAACTTTTTGTCTCTTTATACTTTTTTCGTAAAACGCAATGTTTTCGAGAAAAATGTCAAAATGTGATCGAATGCATATCGTGATTTGCCATTTTCCTCAAAAACATTGCGTTTTACGAGACAAATTTCAAGATACAAAAAAGTTTCTAAATTCAATGGCTTTCTAGCTAACAAATAATTTAAAAAAAAATCAAATTTGCGACCAAATTTTTCTGGTTCCAAAGACAAAGGGGCCCACGAAAAAGTGTCTTAAGGGTGTTTCTCGCCAAAACCGTAGCACTGTGAGATTCCACGTCATAAAACCCCTGTGAATCAAATTTAGTGATTCTCGTACAACATGGTTTTGAGATATAACTTCTTAGGGACATATTTCAGGGGGCTGTAACTCCGAAAGAAGGGGTCAGTTGGCAAAAAAAATACGGGTTCCCTAAATTTGTCTTAAAAATCTATGACCAAATTTTGTTGCATGAATTTCGGGACCTTGTATGAGGATATTTTCCCATAATGTTCAAAATTGGTTTTATAGACCATTTTGAATGCTTGTAAGATCGATACAAACAACAAACCATGATAATAAGATAACTACGCGAATCACAGTAATACTAAAAAATAGACACTTCTCAAATGAAATCAGTTGAAGCTACCTAAGAGGATGCGTGTAAAAAAACTTTGGACACTAACCAGTTACAATCATCCAGTTATTTTTTATTATAACTTTTTGATAATATCGATTTTATCTTCAATGGCGCATATATTCCTCTTGTTGCGAATCACCCATAATAATTTAATTCTTATACCTAACGATAGATGCGTTCAAAAGGCGTTGAAAAACGTCGATCGATCATTGGGGGCCAAATCAGAGCTGTACGGCGGATGACTAATCAATTTTACTTTTTCAGTTCCCAAAAAGTTTCTTGTTTCAGCCGATATGTGAGAGTTCGCATTGTCCTGGTGGATNGCTTTTTTTTAGTTATTATTTTATTTGAGTAAATTTAAATAGTAACAATGAATAAACAGAACAGCAAAGATTTTATTTTTGTGCTTACTTTTGTTCTATACGTTTTACTTTTCAAGATTTCAGTACGTAAAAACGCCGGAAATTTCACTATTTCTCGGACAGGAGTATGGCCACCTTAACAAAATCTAATCCTTAATGGTTAACAGTGCTTGGATACTTTGTACGTGATAGAGATACATTTGAGCTTCGTGTAATATGCGCCACACTGCTGATTGAAACACTCTAGGAATTACGTTGAACGATGTGCCTTGTACTTATTTGAGGATATTTTTCCATAATGTTCAAAATTAGTTTTATAGGCCATTTTGAATACTTGTAAGATCGATACAAACAACAAACCATGATAATAAGATAACTACGCGAACCACAGTAATACTAAAAAAATAGACGTTTCTCATATGAAATCGGTTGAAGTTACCTAAAAGGGTGCGAGTAAAAAAGCTTTGGACACGTTTTACTAACCAGCTACAATCATCCAGTTATTTTTTATTATAACTTTTTGATAATATCGATTTTATCTTTAATGGCGCATATATTCCTCTTGTTGCGAATCATCCATAATAATTTAATTCTTATACCTAACGATTGATGCATACATATTTTGCAGCAACGCTATCGTATTTCTTGAGCATTTCTTTCGACCAATCGACACCAGCCTTTTTTGAGTGTTTATTAAATTATGTGGAATCCAACTTGAACACATTTTCTTGGTGGACAAATGTGCATGCAATATTGAATATGAAATGAATTCCACTAATGCCTCCATTTCACGATTGGTCACATGACTATCTTGAAATTTTAGTTCACGCACAGCATCAATGTCTTCTGGAACAACTACTAATTTTGGACGACCTTCACGAAATTCGTCAGTGAGCGAACCACGGCCACCATTGACATTTCGTATACCACCGTTATATAGTTGTTTTTGATGATGCTTCATCAGAAAAGGTCGAATTAAGTTCACTGATACACTGTTGTTGAAATAATCCACATACATATTGTAAAAAATGATTGTAGCGAAATGTTCACGACTCAATTCCATTTTTTGGCCCAGATGAATTTTTGGAGTCACTGTAAACAACGCAGGGACGTCGGTTGGCAGATGGCAGCACTTTATCGCCAATAACCTACATATAGAATGGGGTAACAGTAAATCTAATTTGGTAAAGTAAGTTTGAAAGGAAAAATATTTAGATCTGTTTTTCATACCAACTTCATTTTTAGATAAGGTGAAAGAAGCTTTTTTCAGAAATAAGCTTAGGAATCAAATGCAAAATCAAATTTTCAAAATACTCAGTGACATCAAATTTAAATTCTGGTTGACATAATTCAGTGACTTTCAAATGGTTCTCTGGTAAAGCACTTCCCGTATCGCAACTATTTAAGAACATTACTTAAAGAATAATATACAGGGTGGTCCAGATTTTAATAGACAAACTTCGGGAAAGTACTAAACAACAAATATTAACATCACTTTGCTCTATTAACATAGGGGCAGAAAGAAACCGTTTATGAGATACAGGGCGTTGAAATTATCAAAAATAAAACAATTTTTTAAATATCTGGAAAACCGCTTCATCAAATTTATCCAAATTTGGTACACATTTTGTTTCGAATATTTCTGCTAGTTCTGTATGCACACAGTCCAAATCCAAAAACCAATGGCGGATAAACACGGACGTTGTTTCCTTATTTAGAGTAAAACTTCTACGCCACTGAATTAATTGGTAATATGAATACATTTTATAACGGTCTGAAATATTCCGGATGAAAAAACATTCTTTTATTTTTGTCGAAAAGTGAATGGTTTACGAGTTATGAGACATATTATCCCAGTAAATAAAACGTTGAATAGGGAAAAATAAAACGAATTTGGGTGGTCCAAATTTTTAATAGACAAACTTCGAAAAAATACTAAACAACAAAAATTAACATCACTTTGCTCTATGAACATAGGCACAGACAGTCGCCATTTGTGAGATACAGAGCGTTGAAATTAACAAAAGTAAAACAATTTTTTTAAATATCTGGAAAATCGCTTCATCAAATTTATCCAAATTTGGTACAAACTTTTTTTCAAATATTTGTCCTAGTTCNAGAGGATGCGTGTAAAAAAACTTTGGACACTAACCAGTTACAATCATCCAGTTATTTTTTATTATAACTTTTTGATAATATCGATTTTATCTTCAATGGCGCATATATTCCTCTTGTTGCGAATCATCCATAATAATTTAATTCTTATACCTAACGATAGATGCGTTCAAAAGGCGTTGAAAAACGTCGATCGATCATTGGGGGCCAAATCAGAGCTGTACGGCGGATGACTAATCAATTTTACTTTTTCAGTTCCCAAAAAGTTTCTTGTTTCAGCCGATATGTGAGAGTTCGCATTGTCCTGGTGGATTATGATGAAAAAACAGGCGACCATTTGCTTAAAAGTGCTTCGTGCATGAACAACTTTTATTGGATTTGGCTAATCTTGAAAGACCCATACAGTCGACAGCTGTTTACGCATAGATCTATGATTCGTCACCTGTTACGTCGCGATGTTATAGACATATTTTGCAGAACCGCGATCGTATTTCTTGAGCATTTCTTTCGACCAATCGACATGAGCCTTTTTTGTTTATTAAATTATGTGGAATCCAACGTGAACAAATTTTTTTGGCGGAAAAATGTTCATGCAATATAGAATATATGCCGGTTCCACTAATGCCCAAGGGTGCCTCAATTTCACGATTGGTCACATGACGATCTTGCAATTTTAGTTCACGCACAGCATCAATGTTTTCTGGAACAACTACTAATTTTGGACGACCTTCACGAAATTCGTCAGTGAGAGAACCACGGCCACCATTGATATTTCGTATACCACCGTTATACGGGGTGAGTCGGAAAGAATGGGTCAACAATAAACTGGAGATACTAGACACCAAAATATTATGTTTGAGCTCATCATGCATTATACGAATGTCGCAGGTTTAAGAAATACAGGGTGTTCAAAGTTTAAATTTTATTCTGATATTTCTCAATAATTCAGAAAGTTTTGATAGCATGACTCTGAAAATTGGTAGTGTTGGGCTTTTTGATGTGAGAATTACGAATTTGAAGCTTATTTTGACGTTGCACCTAGAGGGCGCTAGTTTTACCGTATTATTTAGATAAATCAGAACATATTTTTTTATCTGTTGAGCTATGCTTAAAAAAATCTAAAAATCTAAAAGAACGTTCAATTCTACATAAGATGTACCCTTGTTTAAGTCGCCTAACTTTATCGGTTTCTGAGTTATTTCCATTGAAAAGTTTCAATGTATTTTGTGGTGATTTTTTATTCTCAAAAGATGAAAATAACAATAACAATTATTGATAATAGTAATAATAACAAACCGTAAATCAAATGCTGGAAGTGTCCACCACCTACCTCAGTACATTTAATTATACACTCTTAAATGTCTTTGAATATTAAACAAAATGTCCCTATTCTTTTTAAATGCATTCGCGGTTACTTGTATTTTCTGCCGCAACTCAACAGAACTAATTTATTCACGATACACCACATCCTTCAAGTTTGACCACACTGAGAAGTCCAGAGGGTTTAAGTCTGGACTTCTTGGTGGCCAACTAAATTCATTCCTTCGGCCAATCCACCGATGAGGAAAATGTTCATTTAAATACTGGCGTACTGGCAAGACAAAATGTAGTGATACTCCGTCGTGCATAAACCACATACTCTCTCTTAAAGCGAGTGGTACATCATCTAGAAGCTCGTTTAAATTATGTTGAAGAAAATTTAAATAATGAGGTCCAGTTAGATTGGGTGGCAATTCAAAGGGTTCTATGAAAAAAAAAAAAACAGAAATTAAACCACACCAAAATGTCTTTCTTTTACAGCATGCAGAATCTCACAAATGATTGTTCTTCCAATTGAAAACTCCTCGTCTAGTAAATGTCGCCTCATCAGTAAATAAAATCTTATTGAGGAAATCTGGGTTTTCCGTTTGCATATTTTGCACAAATTGTAGACGAGCTGGCAAATCTTGAGGCAATAACTACTGAACCGGAGTATAATGACATGGATGGAGCATTTCTTTTTTCAAAATTCTACAAATGGACGATTGGCTTACCCCCGTTGTCGCACTTAACCGACGAGTACGAGTAGTAAAATTTTCTCTTCTTCATTGACTGTGATAGATTTTCGAGTACCATGGTTACTTTTTGGTCGAAAAGATCCAGATCCGCCTAAGCGATTATAAAGATTTCTGAATAGTTTATAATTAGGTAATCTATTTGGGTACAATTGCACATATCTTCGGGCCGCCACATGTTCATTAAAATTAGCCTGAGCAAAAATACAAATCATATCATGCTTCTCATTGTTGAAAAAATTATTATGTCGCGTCATTTTTTGATTACTAGCTAATAATTTTGCACGAATAATAAATCACACGCACGCAAAATACGTTAATATAATCATGAAAATTTGAAATTTTACACAAGCCTACTTAGAAAAGAAATAGCAATATCAGCGCCTGAAAAAAATTACCACAAAATACATTGAAACTTTTAAATGCAAATAACTCAGAAACCGATAAAGTTAGGCGACCTAAACAAGAGTATCTATTTTATGTAGAATTTAACGTACTTTTAGATTTTTAGCTTTTTTAAAGCATAGCTCAACAGATAAAAAAATATATTCTGATTTACCTAAATAATATGGTGAAACTAGCGCCCTTTAGGAGCAACGTCAAAATAAGCTTCAAATTCGTAATTCTCACACCAAAAAACCCAACATTACCAATTTTCAGAGTCATGCTATTAAAACTTTCTGAATTATTGAGAAATATCAGAATAAAATTTAAACTGTGAACACCCTGTATTTCTTAAACCAGCGACATTCGTATAATGCATGATGAACTCAAACATAATATTTTGGTGTCTAGTATCTCCAGTTTAGTGTTGACTCATTCTTTCTGACTCACCCTGTATAGTTGTTTTTGATGATGCTTCATCAACATCATACACTGTTGTTGAAATAATCCACATGCAAATTGTAAAATATGATTGCACCGAAATGTTCACGACATAATTCCATTTTTTGGCCCAGATGAATTGTTCAAGTCACTGTAAACAACACAGGGACGTCAGTTGGCAGATGGCAGCACTTTATCGCCAATAACCTNACTGAGAAGTCCAGAGGGTTTAAGTCTGGACTTCTCGGTGGCCAACAAAATTCACTCCCACGGCCAATCCACCAATGAGGAAAATGTTCATTTAAATACTGGCGTACTGGCAAGACAAAATGTAGTGATACTCCGTCGTGCATAAACCACATACTCTCTCTTAAAGCGAGTGGTACATCATCTAGAAGCTCGTTTAAATTATGTTGAAGAAAATTTAAATAATGAGGTCCAGTTAGATTGGGTGGCAATTCAAAGGGTTCTATGAAAAAAAAAAAAACAGAAATTAAACCACACCAAAATGTCTTTCTTTTACAGCATGCAGAATCTCACAAATGATTGTTCTTCCAATTGAAAACTCCTCGTCTAGTAAATGTCGCCTCATCAGTAAATAAAATCTTATTGAGGAAATCTGGGTTTTCCGTTTGCATATTTTGCACAAATTGTAGACGAGCTGGCAAATCTTGAGGCAATAACTACTGAACCGGAGTATAATGACATGGATGGAGCATTTCTTTTTTCAAAATTCTACAAATGGACGATTGGCTTACCCCCGTTGTCGCACTTAACCGACGAGTACGAGTAGTAAAATTTTCTCTTCTTCATTGACTGTGATAGATTTTCGAGTACCATGGTTACTTTTTGGTCGAAAAGATCCAGATCCGCCTAAGCGATTATAAAGATTTCTGAATAGTTTATAATTAGGTAATCTATTTGGGTACAATTGCACATATCTTCGGGCCGCCACATGTTCATTAAAATTAGCCTGAGCAAAAATACAAATCATATCATGCTTCTCATTGTTGAAAAAATTATTATGTCGCGTCATTTTTTGATTACTAGCTAATAATTTTGCACGAATAATAAATCACACGCACGCAAAATACGTTAATATAATCATGAAAATTTGAAATTTTACACAAGCCTACTTAGAAAAGAAATAGCAATATCAGCGCCTGAAAAAAATTACCACAAAATACATTGAAACTTTTAAATGCAAATAACTCAGAAACCGATAAAGTTAGGCGACCTAAACAAGAGTATCTATTTTATGTAGAATTTAACGTACTTTTAGATTTTTAGCTTTTTTAAAGCATAGCTCAACAGATAAAAAAATATATTCTGATTTACCTAAATAATATGGTGAAACTAGCGCCCTTTAGGAGCAACGTCAAAATAAGCTTCAAATTCGTAATTCTCACACCAAAAAACCCAACATTACCAATTTTCAGAGTCATGCTATTAAAACTTTCTGAATTATTGAGAAATATCAGAATAAAATTTAAACTGTGAACACCCTGTATTTCTTAAACCAGCGACATTCGTATAATGCATGATGAACTCAAACATAATATTTTGGTGTCTAGTATCTCCAGTTTAGTGTTGACTCATTCTTTCTGACTCACCCTGTATAGTTGTTTTTGATGATGCTTCATCAACATCATACACTGTTGTTGAAATAATCCACATGCAAATTGTAAAATATGATTGCACCGAAATGTTCACGACATAATTCCATTTTTTGGCCCAGATGAATTGTTCAAGTCACTGTAAACAACACAGGGACGTCAGTTGGCAGATGGCAGCACTTTATCGCCAATAACCTACATATAGAATGGAGTAACAGTAAATCTAATTTGGTAAAGTAAGTTTGAAAGGAAAAATATTTAGATCTATTTTTCATATCAACTTCATTTTTAGATAAGGTGAAAGAAGCTTTTTTCAGAAATAAGATTGGAGATCAAATACAAAATCAAATTTTCAAAATACCCAGTGGCATAAAAATTAAATTCTGGGGCATTAAAGAGCGCGGCTTCCATCGTCTCCACCACTGGTTTACATAATTCAGTGATTTTCTAACGGTAGTGAGCATTTCTTGTATCGCACCTTTTAGGAACATTACTTAAAAGGCAATATACGGTACAAAATATCTTGTCTATTAATGGTGGACAGCACACATTGTTACGGCTATGTCTTCCTTGAGAAAATGGAATTTAATATATTTAATTTCATCTACAACTAATACTATTTTCATCTACGGTTGACTGTTCATCCCTCATATTCACTTTTCCTTTTGCATGTTTCCGTAAAACATTTCCATTGCCTTTTATATAGCACTGGTGACGGTAAATAGAGGGGAATACATATATCCTTTGGCAAACTCTATACACTGGGAGGACGCCATCAAATGTAAATTTAATAAAAACGATATTAAACCCTCTGCATTCATCATAAAGTTTTAATATTGAACTGGATGCCAAAAATAACGTCATGTTCGACGTGTAGGGAGCTTTGAATACGGATTTTATTCATTTCTGCTTATCACAGTTGTGAGTTACGACCTGGAAACTGTCTATAACTTAACAATGATATCATCTAAATATTGCATTTGTTGAGTTTATACTGTTTTTAAATTCAAACCTTCTGAATATTAAGCTACAGAGTGTAAGTACTACCTACTTCTTTATACGAGAAAAAAAGAAAACACATATTGACAGGTTGATTAACGTATTTAAATGAAAAAAATGTCATTCCAGGTGGCTATATTTGACATTCAGAAATACATATAAAAAGTTTGTTTTCTCAGATTCCGTACTCAACACTGATTGCCTTGTATTTTTTAATTTTCGTAATTTTTCATATCCCGCCGCTAGTCATATCCTGCCGCTAGTCATATCCTGCCGCTAGACAAACTAGTGTAACCGCACGCGCGCCAGCATTAGCACGTTTGGTGATAGAAATGTAAAATACCAATTTAAAGATGGGATTGCGATTTTGTTATTTTTTTTTTTTTCAACACTTACCGCATTTTTCATTAATGATTAAATTCTGAAAGAACCAGAACTACCTTATGACCAAAATAAAGTAAAATGTGCCACAAACTCGCAACTTCAGACAATGGAGCTGATAATATCTGGGCCAAAATTTAGTAGGCTGAGGTTTAACCTACGCAACAGCTGGCTTCTGACGTTATCAAGTCATATTTCCATTAGTTCCTGGCTGCAAGAATTTGCCAGGTCTAACCTCGTACAATAATAATGTTTGCTACACTTCTGACACATGATTATTCACCTCATTTTACTCTCAAATGGCAGCCCTATCTGTCTGGAAAACTAATTTACATGGTGGAAGGCATTATAGTGTGCAAATTTGCCATCCTTTATACAATGAAATAATGTCACGGCTTTGCAGCATTGTGTGATTTTAACATATTATTATGAGCTTTCTTACAAGACTCCGTGTAATCTTAGTCCCACAAAGAACTCATCTTTGACTTTAAAGTTAATTTTCAGCACTAGATATTGCCACAATAATCTTGAAGGATATTTATATGAACATATATCTATGTGGAATTTCCGTAAAACATATTTATTATCATTTCAAAAATAAATTAAGTAGGTACCTATATGTATAGACCGATAAAAATAACTCATTTAGAAGGGAAAAAAAAGAAAATTGTTACCTGGACTTTCATAAGTGGAAATGGTAAAGGGGCTTATAATAAACGAAAAAAAAATTAATGCGTGGGCAGGGGCGGCGGAGGGTTGATTTGGGGGGTTGAAAACTTATGAAAAATTGTATCATTGGGATTTCTGGCGAAAGTTGACGTCAAACAAAAAAGTATCTAATACGAAAGTTGTAGATCATGCAAAAATCTACAACTTTTGTATTCATTTTTTAACATAACCTGAAAATTTCCGAAAAAAATGCAAAAAACAGTTTTTTTTCTCATTTTTCGTTTTTATTTCTCATTTCCGCAAAAATAATTTAATTTTGTCGAAACTTGGTGAAAGTATACCTTTCTCTGTCTTAATTAACCTCAATTTTTTTTAGATAAAAAAATCAAGAAGTTTTTGAGTTATTCATTTTTTTCGACCTGAAACACTTATTTTCAAAGAAAAATTCTACTTAAAAAAATCATGGTACAGAGTTCTGCCGGTAATCATTTTTTTTGTTTTTGACATATACTTTTTGGTGAAATAAAAAAATTTGTAATCACAGTTCAAAAACATGCTCAAAAATGCAAAAAAGTAAAAAATGACTTGCAGCAATGAATTTTTCAGTAATTGTTGATTGGTGGCATTAGGATCTAGGAAACGGTAAGAGATACGGGGTGGCTCAGATTAAAAAAGTTGTGTTTTTTATACCTACCTAACAATATGCTGTTTAGAAAGTTTTAAAATTCCGGGTAGTTCCGGAGATATCCGGAAAAACCTGAAATTTTGCAAAATTGTTTAATTTTTTCTGGCTTTATTTGAAAACGGATTTTAAAATAAATTACATATTTACAATACCACTTTTCTCGCTCTATACAATGGCGTCAACATTTTTTCAATCCGACGTTTCGACTTCGAGGGGCCTTCATCGGGATATATTTTTTAAATAAATCGCTGCTATTTTTATGACAAAATCTAGTCATTTTTAATTCTGAATTAAAGGATATTACTATTGTAATCGCTTAAAAGGTTTTTGAGCATGTTTTTGAACTGTTACTACAGATTTTTGTATTTTACCAAAAAGTATATGTCAAAACGAAAAAAAATTATTACCGACAGAACTCTGTACGATGATTTTTTTAAGTAGAATTTTTCTTTGAAAAAAAAAAGTGTTTCAGGCCGCAAAAAATGAATATCTCAGAAACTTCTTGATTTTTTTATCTAAAAAAATTTTAGGTTTTTTAAGACAGAGAAAGGTATACTTTCACCAGGTTTCGTCAAATTTAAATTATTTTTGCGGAAATAAGAAATAAAAAACGAAAAATCAGAAAAAAAACGTTTTTCGCATTTTTCTCGGAAATTTTGAGGTTATGTTAAAAAGTGGCTTCTACAAAAGTTGTAGATTTTTGTATGATCTACAACTTTTGTATTATATACTTTTTTGTGTGACGTTAACTTTCGGTAAAAATCCTAATGATACAATTTTTCATAACTTTTTAACCACCCAAATCAACCCTCCGCCGCCCCTGGTCACGCATTTATTTTTTTTAGGTTTATTATAAGCCCTTTTACCATTTCTATTTATAAAAGTCCAGGTAACAATTTTTTTTTTCTTCATGTGTAATTTGGTTGGACTAATAACTATTTTCATATACTTAATTACCTTTTTCAAGACTGGTGCAAGAAGGAGATATACAGGGTGTTCTGAAAAACACTAGCATAAATCCAAGGCCTGATAGAATTTCAAAGAATATTACAATTTGTTCCTGTGAACCATGGGCGTGTTTTTTCCGTTTTCAAGATACAGAGCATTGAAAATAATATTTTATAATCTAGTTTCGGTCCTATCTTTCACAAGGTTCTACCGAATGAACTGAAATTTTGTTATGTGGGGTTTCTGGGGATGCTAAATGCTCTGGAGTTATTAATTTTTGGCTATATTATACAGGGCGTTCAGTGCAGTACTGCGCGGGAACATTTTAGGTCTTAACTTTTTTGAGGTTAATCTTTTTCCCCTTTTGTTACTTGCTGTTGTGGCAAATTGTATTCTAAACAAAAAAGTTGCTCTTGTAAGAAGTTTCAGAACCTTTGAAAAATACATTGTTTTCATTACAAAAAAGAATTCGTTTTTGTATTCAGGAAAATGGAGCACATTTCGAACACGCATTCTGATTTTATTTTCTTTAAAATTTAATTTTCTGTTAGTAATAATTAGTTATTCTTGTTGTTTTTCCTTTTTTCAGTTGTATTCAGTATGTGTTAAACTTTTCCAGAAATAAACGACCTATTACTTTTTATCATTACCATTAAATGAATAACTTTCATTTTTAGTTTTATTAATAAAACTAATAGTAATAGTAACTAGGTACCAAAGCCTACTTGAAATAAAAAACAACAATTTGGGATACTGGCTGCTTGACTTTGAAGCACTATGCCTGGTTTTTCTCGCGATGTACTGCCCTGAATGATATAGCCAAAAATTAATATCTCCAGAGCATTTAGCATTCCCAGAAACACCACATAACAAAATTTCAATACATTCGGTCGAATTTTGTTGAAGATAGGACCGAAAGTAGATTCTAAAAAATTATTTTCAACGCCCTGTATCTTGAAAACGGAAAAAGATACGCCCGTGGTTCATAGAAACAAATTGTAATATATTTTTAAATTCTATCGGGCCCTGAAATTATGCTAGTGTTTTTCAGAACACCTTGTATAGTCAAATGACTTTCTTTTTCTTTCTTGTATCGTTAGCCTAAATAAATAAGAAATATTCATAAAAATAATGATGATATGCCCAAATATGGTTCTAGCATATGTGAGTACTAGGTCTGTCAGAACTGAGCCGCGGGACATAGGCGTACGCATTGTTTATTAAAAAGCAACAAATTAAATTGTTTAAAATACACGACCTACATCTACGGATGGGAATTAATTACGCACGAACATCGGCACGATAACAAAGACAACAGTATACTAACGTGACGTGAATTACTTCTTTTACGATTTTAGTTGTCTTGTGATGAATAATTGTATGTAATTGTGTCGAGCATAGTTAGTGCTAAAAAACAGCAAACAATTCAGTCTATACTGACTAAAAAAAAAACATATTTACTGGTAAGTAGCTATAAAATTATTAACATGTAAAAACTATTCAAGTGGAAAACAAAGCAGAGATATATTTTTTTGGAGTAGAATAGAATTTTATGAAAGTAAAGGAAAATAATGAGTTCTAAAAATATCTATTTAAGCTGCTCTCTTCGTTAAAATGTTTGATTTTTTATTTTTTATTTATAAAATTAATAAAAAAAGCAAGAAGAAATAAATTATGTACTCAGGTCAGCATCAAAGCTTTATCAGTAGTAAATTTGTCCAACAAAGCGGTACTTAACACGTGTTATTTCAAGTGCATGTGGTCATCGGGAAAGTTAAATCATGAACAATACTTTCTTTTATTAAAAAAATATAAACAATAACGTAATTCAATATATACATACTAGTATATGTATAAATACGTTTAAAATAAATATTAATAAACATAAAGCAATAAGTATTAAATAGTGCACAACACATGTACATATAAAAAATTGCCGAAAACCAACTCAATTTATGTTTGATTTAATAAACTGATTGCATGTAAACCTACCATTTGATATAGTAAATAATAAAGCATGTCATTCCTACTGGAATAAATATAACCCCGAGTGGAAATTACCGCGTCGGACCAGCTTGGAAGTAGATTATTTAATGATGCAAATATTACATCAGTAGATATCGAACGGTCGTTCTCTTCAAATGAAGATATTTTATCACCGCCGCGAATAAGTTTCGCTGGAACAAGGGTAGAAACATACCTGATGATGCGATCTATAAGGGATCGCATCCAGATTGGGGAACCGATGACAATGACGCATATAACAATTTACGCGTTTCGCAATGATACAGTGACATAAATCTTATAATCATTGTTCACTTTATTGAATGTTGATGATCCGCACGCCTTTAGTGCGCAGTCAATTATGACAGCTCTAGTGAATGTTTTTAGTTACAATCAAAATGTTTTTCCATCTGTGACGGTATTAACTTATATATCAGAAATAATAGTTTTTAAGCAAACACATGACAAGACTAAATAAACAATGCGAAAAACCAACATATATGTGAGGCAAGAACAGAAGAAGTATCATAGTATCATACGAAAATAGTACATTTTTAAACTCTTGCAGAAGTAAACTGCGGCTAATAATTTACTTAACATTATACAAAGCATGTTAGTAGCACATAATAAGTGTATTTAATTCCTAATACTATTATCGAGAAAAATGGAGTCTTTTATTTTTCGAATTTTTACTGTATTTTAGTTTAAATTAAGCTTCATTATAGAGTTAAATACAATAAATACATAGAGTTCTATTTAAAATTAAATCATATTTACTTATCTAATTACCAAAATATTTATTAGCACTCAAATCATGGGATTCTGGTTGATAGATCTTCTGTACATGAGTTCAGTGGATTTTTGCAAATTGGGTGAACTACTAGATCAAGGAAAGTTTGGAGCGCAAAATTCAGGTCACCCTGTGTATAAGTACACGTGTTCGTTTAGTTCCACTTGCAACCAATCTTAAAAACCTCCACCGTAATGTTTTTAACGCATCAATTATCAACTTCCTTTATTTTTACCCTGTTATGAAAATTGAATTACACTAAATTGCACTGATTGGGAACCGAGAATCTTACTTGACTAATGAATTCCAAGAGACAAATAATTAAGTTAAAGACAAATCCTCCGCTTTAGGAACTACTTTGCAAGGATTGCTTAATGAGAAAAAAAATTGTATTTTATTAATTACTAAAAAATGGAAAAGGCTTGAAGAGTCTGGCGAGTATTTCTGTTCGAATACAACTAGATATTACCTATTCGTAAAAGTGTAATAGAGAAAAGAGCAGTTCATCAATAAAACTTGTTTGATCGGTATAAATAATATAAAAAAATCAAACTGACAAGCACACAATAAAAACAAAGAAACTGTCTGATAAATCTGGATGATAGTTAACTCCAAATACTCGACAATGCTGGTCAAAACTCCAACAAATCTTAATAATACCTAATTATACAGGCTCTCACAAAAAAACTAGTCCATTCCATGAACGAAGTCCTTGCAACTTTATTTTTTAGACCCCCAGAATCCGAATCTACCATGGAAAATACTCCATCAACTTCCAGTTTCTTTTAAATTACAAAAACCATTCATCAACATCACCATAATAGAATTTGTCTATGGTCCTAAAATTATTTACCTAAAACCGTGAAAATTATTTATAAGCAGATTATTGTTTACCAATTATGATCAGCAAATCGGCAAAATTTTCGTCATCAGGCATTTCTAAAGACAAACAATTTTAAAATTGAAACAATGACTTAAAATAAAAAAAAATAAAATTATAAATTGATGAAGCATTAAATACTGGGGTTTTAAGAGGACTTAAGGCTACGTAGTTAGATTTTGATTGATAATTGATTTTCCGATAAATCGCTTATAAAGAAAATAGCAGCAGGCTATGGCTTCCGAATTGGATCATCGTAATTAATTCAGAAAATGCATTTAGAAGGTCACTATATTTCAAATAAAATTCTAAAAATATATCTATATTCTTAGCTTACACGTTTTGAATACGTACAAAAAGATAAAAGCCAGGAATGTATCTGCACCAAGATTTTTTTAACTGGCCATCATTCGAAGCTTAATCATAACTCCAATTCAATAATAACGAAGTAAGCAAGGTTTAAACTTCGTTGTGTACCGGAATCATATTAAATAACGAAAGATCTGTAACACCAATTATATTATCTCTATTTTTTAGGGCAAGGGAGTTTACTATAATTATTACTAAGATATCAATATGATTCTACCTAACAACCAGAATCTTATTTTTTTTTAAACAAATATTTGTATAACAACTGAAAGATGTAATATATTTTTATACGATATGAGTAGTAGTACGTATAAGAATTCTTTAATAAATAGGAACACTAAAAAAGCGATGAAAGTTGTATATGTTTATTTAGTAGAAACATTAAAGTTAGCAATAAAGCATGAAATATACGTGCAGTTTTATGGATTGAAGTTTCGTGTAGTTAGCTTTCATCAATAAAATATTTCTCTACACTTTTGCACCGATATGAGCCATAAAATAGGCGTATAAAACATTTATGTATACTTTTTTTATTTTCCTGTAAATCTTTTAATCCACAATATTTTAATCTTCATTGTTAAAGTGTACCCAAGAGGCTCTTGATCGATTTATCTTGGACGGTTCAGTTTTTTAAAATTCTTTTGTTGAAGAATACAAATTCTATTTAAATCTGTATTAATCCTGCTGTATACTTTGCTCATTATTAAATTCATGAGGTGGGCTAAAGTATTAAAATTAAATCAGTTGGTGTTAGTTAACAAGTAAGCTGCTTCTTTCATTTACTGAATAATGAGAAATTATTTATAGCCCAAGGAAATGAGACGAAATAAAGAGGCAACCTCGGGAAAATTCCCTCCAATCTGAATTTTTGCAAAGACGTTGTTTGAGGTGTGCCACATCCGGAAAAATCACAAAAATCATAACATGGCTATCCAACAAGGTCAAAGTTTTTTGCAAATATCTCACATTCTATGCATACAAGATTGGTCTCTTTTATTTTTTTCGGAACCGCGTTCTTTTCGGGATATTCAGGGTCAAAGTTTCAAAAACACAGGCTTTTCTCCTGCTATTTTTCCAAAACATCTCGAAATGGAAGATTCACGGTTATTGTTTTCAATGATCATTCAGATAATTCCAGAAACGTTATGGCAACGGAGAAACAAAGGTAAACTGCCACAATTTATATTTCTTTTGTGGTTTGCACTAAAGGGATATTTAGATAGATTAAATTAAAAAAATCACTGAAATGCTCATCGAAAAGTTAGGCAGTTGTAATTTTCTTTCAAAACAAACGTCTTAACAGTTGAAACAACGGTCGCCGCATCGTCTAGAAAGCAAAGTATCATCGTCGGAAAGGACGTTGATCTTCTCGTCTCTCTCACTAGTGTTGTAGATAATTAAAGTCTCTACAACTTTCATGTTAACTTTATCGCTGTTCAATACATTGGAAGCGAGATATTCACGAAAAAACTTGTTTTTGAAACTATGACGTTGAATATCTGGTGAGGTTTTGGAAAAAAATGCAAGAGACCAATCTTGTAGATAATTAAATTCTCTACAACTTTCACGTTTGTGCAAAAATTCAGCTTGGAGGGAATTTTGTCAAATGCTAATTTCCCTGGACTATTAATACTCTGTTTTTCTATCTTACCTATCAACTAAATTTTCAACTAAATTTATTATTTGTACATATTATTTTTTTAAACAAAGGCCACGATAGTTAAATATATTATACTCGTACTGTATTAAATAATATATAGGGTGTCCCAGTGAAAACGAAACAGAGCGAATAACTCTCGGGAAAATTATTTTTCCGAAAAACGCCGAGACAGGTTGATTTTTTATCGAAGGGGGACATCTTTTCTCATAAATTTCTTGTTACAGACACTATCCTTCCTAGGGAAGGGGGGCAATCCCCCAAAAATCTTAAAAGGGAAGAAGGGTTAAATAACACATCGTTTGAAAGGTATTCTAATTCTCTATCTACACAACCATGTTTTATGTGTTGAATTTGACCAATTAGTTCCGGAGATTTTACAAATTTATTTGCAAATTACTAGCTATCATCCAATTAAGTATTCAAATTGATGACCTCCAGCCTCCATACAGTAACATAAGTTTTGTAAAAAGCGTTCACGCACATTTTGTAACATTTCTGAAATAACTTGGCGGTATTCGTTTACAATGTGTTGGTGTAGATCTTGAAGGGAAGTAGGTGGAGAGAAATAAATTGTGGACATTTAAGTGACCCCACAAGAAGGCCAAAGGAGACGCCTCTTCTGCCAATCCACTGATCAGCAAACCTACGATCAAGATACTGCCGCGTAGGCAGGGGGTAGTGTGGGGGAGCTCGATCCTATTGGAATATCAACTGGTCTTCGAGATAATCATTATTCTCGATAATGTGTATCAAAGCATGTACCTACAAAATGTAAGTAAGGACATGGGTACTAAGAACTGAGAGTGATAAGTTTTAGATGTTATTATTTTTTCCATAGATCAGAGCATATTCTAAGAAAAATTTATCACTACCCAATTTCATACTATGACCCCCTCTTCTCGCAATAAGTACCCCCTTACAAAACATTATTAATCCAAGTATGAATTATGAAGTCTGTCATAGTACATAATCTTCGAAAATTTTGAATAATTTCTCATGTTTTAACAAAAATTAAAAATATGCAGTTTGTTCTTTATATTAATACTTAGTACATATATTATGACAAATTATTTATTGTAACATTACCTCAATTTATCTCTACCCATTTTGAGTTTATCACTACCCAAACATGTTATCACTGGCCCATAGAAAATACACTGCCATAGATTAGGTAATGAATTCACATTCATATTAATATCTGACGTGTTTATAATTGATAGTACATCTTGCAATTTTTTTACTAATATATAATTTTATGTTCAATTTAATTCAGAATGTATTCAGAATATGTATTCGAAATTATGAATAATTTTTTAAATTTTTTTATAAGTTTCACCTACCGCTTTCACATGGAGATAGCATCTATCAAACAGACTTTATCACATTATTTTAGTTTTTCAAATGCTTTTCAGTATGTACAAAACGATTGCGGTGATAAGTGCAGGGCTTTCATTAATATCCGAGAACCACGTGACACTGAATCAGTCTATAGCACCAGTGGTGTAGATATTTTATTTTTATCAAAGGAAAAGGTAATTTAAGAAAGATGTCATTTTAGCCGTTTATTTTGATGTATTAATTTAGAAATTTACATTAACTCAGAACTGAAATGAAGAAATCCGGCTTACACCTGGATAAGTCAAATTCAAAAAAACAATTTACAATTTATTGTTGAACATTTAATATTTATTAAAAATTTTATTTATTACATATTGCATACATCTTGCCATAAAATTTTTATGTTCCAGTTAAAAAATTAGTCATGTTTACACTTCTTCAAATTTAAACTAGAAGTTTTAACAGGTAGAGAATATAAATAAGTCACAATAGTTTTGTTTATCTTAGGATAGGTTTGGAACGTTTGATGTCGATACAAAAAAGAAAATAACTTCACCAAAACACTTCTACTTTTTCCGATGCTGCGTTTTGTTAACAAAGTTAACATTCTCAACGCACAATTAAAAAGTGTTTTGGTGAGTGGTATTTTGTTTAGTTTTTATGATAAAAGCTGTTCAAAATGTCCTCCTTCATTTTCTAGACAAAAATTTACCCTCCGTTTCATGCATTCGAAAACACGTTCCAATTCATTTGGCGTAATGGATTCGATTTCATGGCGAATCGTTACTTCTAGGTCTTCAAGTGTTTGAACTCGCTGCTTGAAAATATTATTTTTTATACGTCCAAAGGGATAATAATCTAAAGGTGTAAGATCAGGGGTTCGACTAGGCCACAATACCCTACTAATACTTCGATCCCCATAAAATTCTTCCAAATATCTAACCGTTTCTGCTGCAGTGTGTGCTGGTGCCCCATCTTGTTGAAAATATCCAAACCGTAATTCGTCATCATGCATTTTCTCTAAAGCTTGTCGTAAAATCCCCCTATACCTTTCTCACTTCTCGAAAGAAAATTGGTCCTATTATCCGCCTCCTTGAAACGGCTACCCGTATACCAATTTTTTGAGGATGTAGCGAACTTTCAATAAACTCATGTGGGTTTTCTGTAGCCCAAGTTCTGTAATTTTGGCTGTTAATGTAACCTGATAGATGGACCCATGCCTCGTCAGAAAAAAACGTCAAATTCAATAAATCATTGTTGTTCAGATTTTCATTGAACCATTCACAATACCGTATTCGTTGGTAGTAGTCTGGTGGATGCAACTGCTGAACAATAGAGACTTTGTATGGGTGCATGTGCAATTCCTTCTTTAAAGCCTTGTGACACGTTCCCACCGAGAACCCTATCGGCAAAACAAATATTCAGAAATGTACATACGTTATCTTTAAACGATATACAATTTTTATTATTTTTTACAACATATAACAGTCTCAAATTTGTGCTGATTCATTTTGTCTACATGATTGTGCTCTGCAGTTAACACTGCAGACTCACATTCTCACAACGTCTTATGAGAATTTCAGATTAATACACACAGAAATTAATTTTAAGGCTTTTAAGTTAATTATAAATGTAGTTAGTTTCAAGTATTTAATGTGTGTAACATAAAAACTACCTGCATACCTGTTTGGGCAGACAACTGGGGGATAAATTTTTTAGGGCTCTGCTCCATACGTTGTCGAATATCGTCAACTGCATTTTCAGTTAAAACTGTTGGCCTGCCTGTTGATTTTCCCTTACCAACACAATGTTTTTCATCGTATCTCTTGACAAGTATTGATTTGTGCTTCTTAAAAACGACATAATCAACGTCTACATCAGGGAAAGCTTCAGTGAATTGATCAATACAGGATTGTAATGAATATAACCAAATTCCATCTGGATTTCACGTGGTACTCCGAAAATGTGTTTTTAAAATATAAGCAGGCATATTGCTCAGGTGTAAAAAGCATTTTTAAACACTTGAAGTCTAAAAATATGAAACAGATATAAGTAAACATAACCTTAAAATACATTATTTACTTACGTGAAAAACACAAACAAATTCTGTAGTTCTGAAAAGAACTGTTGTCAGTAAGTAAATAAACGTAAAAATGTTGGTACATCAGAAAAACAATCAAGGGCAAACGGACTGGTATAAGAAAGTAATGACGTAAACTATCGGCCGCGGTACCGTGGACGCCGCTGGACTGAGAGCTGGTTTAGGGTCCCTAAACTTGAAATTTTTCGTAATAGCCAACTTAAGAAAATCAAACTTATTGATAGTGTCAACCAATTTGGTCACGTGGGTCTCGGACATTAATGACAACCCTGTAGATTAGCGCACCTTTAGTTTACTGTCGAAGAAGATAAAAATGTTGATTATTCGGCTGAAAAGAAAAAAATATAACTTTAGTAATAGACCTAAGTTACTTCCTTGTTGAGTTCCCAATGGAGCTACGCACTCCACAATTCTTAAACAGCAGGTGAACAAATTGAATAACACACCACGCACTATTAATTTTCTTAACAGCAGTCTATGGTCATTCTTTTGGAATAACTTACACTACTACTATTACTTACAATATTAGCGGATTCGGGAATTAACTTCTTTGGAAATAAAGGGATCGGTAGATAGAAATCTTCCACAGTCAAAAATAAGGTAAATATAAGTGATCGAAATTTATGTATATAACCAAAGTATTCTCGGGTTTTCTTGCTTATCGGTGATAGGAAAAACTAGACTAAATTTGTTTCCATAAAAAATATCCCCAAGTTGAAATTATTGAAAATATCCTGCGTAATAGCAAAAAAGATCCTAATATTAATGTTGCTACATAAGAGGCAAGTATGGCAATATAGTATATTTCACTGAAAGTTCAGAAACTAGACTTCCTTTGTGCGCATTGCGAATTCCTGTGGGAGGTGCATCCGACAACGGGAAGTCACGCAAGCACGTGAAAAGCAGTTTAGTAATGGAAGATATTTTTCGTTATACCCGTCTGAAACAAATTAGTAAAGTATCTTTATTTCTAAACGTGAACAGAAACATGAAAGCAAATACAAAATTTTTAAATTAAATATCCTACTTTTTAAGTAGCAATTGATTTTGTAATGTTGATATATTTTTCGTAACAGAAGTGAAAGATTATCTTTCTGAGACTAATATAAAGATCGCCTTCAGCCATGCCCAGTGTACTGCTCAAGATTTTCTAAATGTAAATATTCAGCAATACGTTTTGTTTCCTCACTTATGTTCATACATGGTGAAAATAGCTTCTGCCATTACGTTAGGCAATAAATTCATTTCAACTGTGCATATTTACATGTCACAGAATGTATTTACGACAAAAACTGTGTAGCTTAAAGGGGTAGTAATCATCTGTAATTACTAAAAACGAGTTTATATTTTTCCCTTCTCGTAGAAACATCACCAGGAAACGGCTACTATCTTCTACGTCATTCATAGTCATATATTCAGTATACGCCGAGAATGCTAAATATTTAAAAGTGATTATCAACAAAGATGATTTTAATATTAAAATGGTTGATAACCACTTCTCGTCTAGGGCTTCAAGCGATGAACTTAGTAACTTTGTCTCTTTCGGTGTGTAACAAAAGGTTCGTTATTTTAAAAATGCAACAGTCTTTAAAGACATAAAGTAACATCACATTCATTTATAGCTACAAAGTTTATCATTGAAAATCGATTCCATAAAGTAGAAATTTTACGGAAATTGGCTTTTTTTAATACATACATGCATACACTAGATAAACTAGATAAACATTTTTAACAGTTCTTTGTTTGAGCTATTCACAAAACAGACAGTACTGATTTACATATTTTTATTTAGACTTTTGAAGCAGCAATTCTGCGCTTACTTTTGCTGCTTGGAAAACAACGCCAAATTACAAAGCATACGCTGTACCTAAAAAATTGGTAAGTAAATCTCAATGACGTCTCACTTCTTGCAATTAATAAAATAGCCTTGAAAATCATTAAGCTACGCTAACAAACAATTCAAAGAGCTGACGCTTGCCCACAAATTTTGATGTTTGTAGGTCGTCAGAATCCAGTGGTCATTGCGATGGTCCGCTTCAGATCTGACTAATCTCGCATTTATCGTTATTGTTTATTACATTATTATTTTTATTATCCTAATTATTAAGTTTAAGCAGTGAATTGTTTCGCTTTGAGGCACCTTTTCTTAGATATTATGACGTTGATCCTGCTACCTCCTCGTCGCGGACAGCCTAACTGCCCCTAAAACCGTGAGCAATGTCAACAATTAGATGGACCCTCTTATGCTTGAAATATCCGACAGCAAATTAGAGAAAATATTGTGATAGCAGCAATTTAACGATGCAGAAAGCAAAGTCTCCTTGGTTGTTTGGATTTTGTTTGTTCTAAGGTAAACAAAGCTACATAAAAGTTTACAATTTTGCTGGTTTTGAATTATTATTTCTAAATGAGTGATTTTCAAATAAGTGCAGCAAATGCTGCCTGCGAATTTTTATTGCCCGAGAACTCGAAAGTGCGCTACGGACAAGCATATAGAAATTTTAATTAATGGTGCCAGAACAGAAATACGGGTGTTTCTGAAATGTCACTGCTAGCATATTTCATGGAGAAGTCAAGAACTTTAAAGTCACCGGCGAGTTTGTGGAGTGAATACTCAATGATTAAGTCAACTAATTTCATAGAGGAGAACGTGGATATATCAAAATACCTCAAGCTGAGAGCATTTTTGAAACGTAAGAATACCTACACCTAAAAAGTCAAACGTTTTTACAAGATTCAACGATTTTCTCGATTTTCTCGTTAAGGCAGTCGAGAACACATGTTTGCTAATGAAGGTAGTGACGGTCTTAGGCATTGCAGGAGCATGCCGTTCTGATGAATTACGCAAACTTACTTTGTACGACAATTTCAAACATTTCGATGACATTATTGTAGTTACAATTCCAGATTCTAAAAATGGTATGTCACGTACGTTTACAATTACTTCTCGTCTGGGTTCTGTTTCTCACCTAGAAATTCTCAAGAAATATATCAAGATTAGATTGGAAATTAAAACTGAAATTTCACGCTTTTTTATGCGCTATCAAGCAGGTAGATGTTACAACCAACCAGTCGGCAAGAATACCCTTTCTATGATTCCTAATAAGATTGCACAGTTTTTGAAACTAGAACATCCTGAAACATATACAGGCCATTCATTCCAAAGAATATCGGCAACGTTACTGACTAATATAGGAGTTGATGTATTGGCAATCAAGAGATATGGTGGGTGGAAATCAGCCACAATTGCAGAAAGTTGTGATGCTGACATTTTAAGTAACAAAAATGAAATAGCCAACAGGATTCTTTACAATGACACTTTAACTCCAGGTTATAGTAGCACATCGCATCAAGCCGTTTTAATGGATCAGTCAGATAATATTGAGCCTCCGGTAACTGAAATGGAGCAATCAAATAATTTAGAGAAATATGACAATTAGTAAACGCGATGTGAATAATTATCCATATTTTATAAATGTTACTAAATGTAATAACTTACCTTCTACGGTAAAGCCTACTTACCTCCTTAAAAACAATATATTAATAGTATAGTTGGAGCAGATAAAATAATTTTAATTTCAAGCGCCACTTCGGTGCGCCGGAAAAATGGGGTAAAGAATGGAGGAGAGTACAGTCCGAAGACTGGTTGAATTAAATGTAGCGTACTACGATCGAAGTTATGTGAACACTGTATTAGACTTTTGCCCGCACTAGCTCTATCTCTCTCGCACACGTCTATGTGCATTGGTTGGTGTAAGGACATTTAAATAAAGGGGACTAGGCATGTCACAGTCTGTCTCATATGTTGGGTGAAGCTAGGCAAGGGGAAAGCAGAGGGCTTTATTTTCATCCAACTGATGCGCGCGATTACACCTCCAATGTCGTACGTTTTGGAAGGGTCAAAATAAAATATTTTATAGTCCTAAGTAAATATATTTCAACAGCTACTCAGTATTTTTATAAATTCTTGGAATCCCAATAACTGTAACCATTTCTTTCTTGTTGCACCATCCCCAGGCATCCTAAAAACATTCACATTTCACTTTTAGAATACTGAGGCAAACTTTCAGTGAGACATAAAAATATATTCCCAAAGGAGAACATCAATATGGTTGAATTAATGCAACTTTCAGTTGATTGCATCTTCGGTATTTTTATGTATAAGTGGACCCACCACCATATTTTTGCTGTTGTTTTTATGATCGTGCATTTAGTAAAATTGTAAATATATTTTTGAAAAGGTTTTTGTCGTAGAGGGAATTGAAAATGATGAATGATTAAAACTTGTAATGTTGGGTATAAGGGATAACATTGAAATACCTATAAATATATTAAATATAAATAATGTCTGTAACTTATTTGTGGTGCAGCATTTTCCTTTGATTTTAATGGCCAAACGTGGTTCATATTATTGTTTTCTTACTATTTCAGCAAAAATTTTAAAAAAATACCAAGTCAGTTTTATAAAATTTTACCGTTATTCAAATAAAAGTTACCCACACGCACGACAATGGCCACAGTTGCATATACATTCCAAAGTCACCTTCAAGCACGCTTACCTGTGGAAGGATAGCTGATGTGGATGTTTATAATCCAATTTCTTACAAATTCTGCACTGTCTAACCATATTCACACCTTAAAAGTTTATCCAAAATACATGTATAAACACTAATCACGTTTCACTTACTAAAATCACAACTATTTTCTAACAAGAGACGCCATATTCTGCCAACCACGGCAGAACGAACGAGGAACACGCTACAAATTATTGCGTAGTTGCCAAGTCTTCAAACATGGCAAATATGAAAAATGAAAAATAGTTTAATATGTACAGAATTTAACAATATTGTATGCATAACTTAATAATACTATCCTATAATAATAATTTTCACAATTGTGATGAAAATTGCGATAAAAATATTAAGTACATTTCCAGTATAATTATACAGCTGACAACAATGATACAATTAGACTGTGAATAGACCAGGCATCATCCAGAAATGTAAATAAATAAGTCCCCTTTATTTAAATGTCCTTGGGTTGGTATAAGGAAAATACAGTTTGGGCGAGTCTTGTTATAAGGTCCATGTTTCTATGTCATTGGTTGCATCAAACAAGGTGAGTGTTTTTGTTTAACCTTGAATTTGTAAACTCTGAATTTAATTTTAATTTAAGTATTTTTTCGAGCACCTAAAAATTCGAAAAAAATTGCAGGCTTAGTTCTTTCAGTACTATCAAATAAGCAATGTGTGAGGCATGCCCATTATCAATATTTATGTACGGACGTTGCGAAATGGCCCCGTTAATTTCCCACTGAAACTTATGAGTTCCCGTGCAACTGATTAATGCGTATTTTGAACTGGAGCGCTGTGTCCAGAATGAAATTCAGTCGAATATTTACGTGATTACAAATGTGGGGTCTCGCAAATAAGGGCAATCAGTGTTAAAGGCCTCATTTTCGTGTCGCCGATTCCGTTCGAATTATTAGCCTATTCAGCGGATCCCACGCACCGCCCGTCATCCTTTTATTTATTCTATTGCCGCCCCTCCACAATGCGCGTTAATTAAAACTTAACGGCTTAATTAGAAATTTTAACAAGTTGTTTAATGGCTGAGCCCATACACATGGGGCGTTAAAGCGCATGCGGTATAGGGTATTTCCGTAAATGAAATTCTATTCAAAAATATAAAAGATATGAAAAAAAACTGTGGGCATAATTTAAAAATTATTGTATTATTATATACAAATATTGGAACCAATAACCTATTTTGTGTGTGTATGTAATAGTGTGTTCTAATTTGTATATATAGTTTGCATGACATTTCTGAACAAAAGCTGTCAACTAATATATGAAAAATTTTCTAAAACAATCTAAAACAGCCAGGTTAAATTCACAACAAATTTTGGAGAAAAGTGAAATTCTGGTTAAAACTTATTTTTTCTTAAATTCTGTCCAATTATATCATTTTCGTCGTATAACGAAGCGCTGAAGATGAGGCCATTAGTTAAATTTACCCATGACCTCAATATTTCTCAGGAAAACTACTATTTGGGTGAAAACTGGCCCAAATACGGGTCAAAACTGATTTTTTCGCAAAATTTGTTGAAATACATCATTTTCGTAGTATGTTAAGGCGCTGAATAGGATACCATTAGTAAAATTTACCTCTGACCTCGATAATTCTCAGAAACTTCCAAATTAGTATATACCTAAAAAATAAAAAAGTAGTTACTACTAATTTATTAAGATCATCTGTAATATTTAACATTCATTATTCATATATGTCGTCAACAAAGAAATGATATATTAACGAATCGGTGTCGGTGTAGGTACAATAATTTTGCTTTATCCTATATATACAGGGTGTCGGGAAAGGTAATGTCAAAAATGAAGGGGTATACAGGGGAGGTCAAAATAGTCGTAGTACTTCATATAACATTTTTTCCTATTGGGCTTCGTTGTGGAGTTATTCGCCTTCAAAGAAAGAAGTTTGGAAAAAAAATTCCAATTATAACTTCTAAGTCGTTACCATGACAACAATGAGATTTGGGCGATTAACGTAGCTCATGATAATGTTCGTTTCGAAGTTTAAATTCAATATTCAATATGCCTGTATTATATAGGAGCAGACGAATCCATTTAAATTTATGTATCTTTGACAGCGTTGCCAAATTTAACATTTTTCTTTCATAGTTCGATTCTTCTCTCACTTTGCTAAAAAAAAAAGGTATACTGTATAACAGCCGATATATTGTACCGTTTTTGAGAAAATCGAATTTCATTAACAACATACAAGTCATCAAAAATGTGAAACATATTTGTAAAAATCTTGGTTTCTCTAGACTTAAAAGAAAAAATACAACTGTTAAGTAAGATTTTCAATTTGTGCACCTTGAACTTCAATGCATTTTCTGAAATTGTTCAAACACCTCTGCTGTACTCGAAATAACATGTGGTGACCATTTCTAATGATGACATATTTATAGGAGATAAACAATACTTTTAAGACGACCCCAAAGAAAAAATGGAGAGGATTAAGATCGGGAGAACAACGCGGCCACGGAAAAGGACTACCTCGACCGATCCATTGATCGGAAAATGTGGTATTTAAATAAGCCCTTACTCCTCTGCTAGAATGGGGTGGTGCATCATCGGGCATAAGCCACATGCAATTTCAAATATTTAAAGGGACGCCTTGCAATAACGGGTTAAGGTATTCTTGCAGTAAATACAGGGTGATTCACAACTTATCCAAAAAAATTTGGGAATAGATGTGGCATGAGAAATGGAGTCAATATTGTAAAAAAAATTTTTGTAAAATCCTTATAGTTTCCGAGAAAAAAAATATTGAAGTTATAGTACATTCAACCACTACATAGCTGGACAACTGTAGTCTCTAGCGTCATTCGCCACGTGGCCTCAGCGACTCCGAATACTGAATTCGGATTTTGCAATCGTCGTTGCGATATTTACCTGTTATCTGTGGTGTTTACAATAGGTTTTTAGTAGTTAGTGTCAAAAATGGGTAGTTAGTGTCAAAAATGGTTTGCGTGTACTCGGAGTTGATGGATATCGTTTTAATTTATGGTGAAGCATTTGTGTTATGGTGAAACAAGACAACATTTGTGTTAGTTCGTAGAAACTGAGTACAACGGACCCAAATGTGTTTACACATTGGTGGATAAAATTTTGAACAATTGTTGTAACATCGGGTATGTCAAATGATTTTATTATTTAAAAACACAAATTAATTTTATTAATTAATAAAGGCAAAAGCAGTTGAATTTGCCGATATAAAATAGGTGCGATAAAATTCTATTTACATATTTCTTTCCTTGCGAAAGTTTTTGTCCGTTTTTATCACACCGCCATGCCGGTCGCATTGTGCGAGGTCAGGTTTTACAGTGGACCAGTTTCCAGTGCCGTGCAGAAGTGTATTTTTAAATCAATTTCGAACTGCCCTTTTTGATTTTTTCTTTACAAAATTGTATTTGTATGGGTCCCCTGTACATCTATTTTTTTTTTTTTTTTGGATAAGTTCTGAATCACCCTCTATATGTATTTATCCCAATTTAGTGTCATCAATGATATGTTGTCCCACTAAATAGTTTCGAATTATCCCCATCCATAAATTAATGATTTTATTGGTGTTTTGTCTAAATAATATGTAGCATGGGGGTTTTCGTCACTTCAAATATGCAAATTCTATTTGAAAAGCGGTTGGCGTAAATCCGAACAGCTTCAGAACCATTCTGCAAGTGCGTACATTAGATGAATATCTGCAAATTCTTCATAGGTAAAATCCTCCTGAATCAACAAATGGTGTCAAAATGATTTTATGACAAATATCTATACATACTTGTTGAAAATCATCTCAATTTCCATAGAAACTACGATTTTTACAAAAATGTTATCGCAAATTTGATACAATACACGTATGTTAATAACAAGACATCGACTGATATAAGGTATATATTTTTTTTAGCAAAGTGAGAGATGTATCGAACTATGAAAGAAAAATGCCAAATTTAGTAACGCTGTCGAAGATTTATAAATCTAACTGGATAATTTCGTCTGCTCCTGTATAATCCAGGGATATTGAATGTCAGTTTAAACTTGTAAATTAACATTGCCATAAGTTACTTTAATCCCCTAAATTTCATTGTTGTCATGGTAACGACTTAGAAGTTATAATTGGAATTTGTTTTTCAAACTTCTTTGAAGGCAAATAACTTCACAACAAAGCCCGATAGAAATTTTGAAGGACTATAACCTATAACTAACCTTCCCTGTCTATCCCTTCATCTTTGATATGACCTTTCCAGACACCCTGTATATAGGTTTATTAAATGTATGGTTTAATCGTTTTATTTCAATTATTACCATATCTTTATCAAAAATTGTGCAACTGTGAAAATTTGGTTTTAAAATATAATGGTTTGCACCATTTTTATGGTCCTGACCATCTAGTGACTAACTTTTCGTTTTTATATTTTCTAATATTTTCCATGGTTTCTCCAAAAACAGCATTGTTCATCAATTTTTAAAAACTTTTGATTAATTTTCTCCATTCTGTATTTAAGTCAATATATATTTTCATCCAACAACTTTTAAAATTGAAACTGAACTGAAACTGTAGCTTGTATAAAATTGCGATAATGAATAATATATCTGTCTTTATCAAACAGTATGGTCAATAATTTTGGAATTTTTGATTTTGATGTTGGAGGTAAAAGTCCTTATGTTTCTAATGAAGTTCTTAGTAATTACTTTTTTAAGTTTCAGGTATGTAAAAAATCACTAACATTGGGGGACATACCGACATATCTTGGCGCCCGACGCGGGGCTCGAAACTGTCACCTGCCTCATTTAACTGGGAGGACTTCAGGGTGCTGAGTTCGTTTGGAATTTGATAACAAATCGTTTTCTGTTTAAATATCTTTAATATAACTTCTAAACGCCGACATTTAATATACCACCTTCGTCGTCGCTTCTTTCTGAATAACGATCGCTAATTAGACAACAGACCTGTCTACTAGATGCACTGCACCACTTCAACCTGTTGATGGCTTCCAGCGATGAAAAACGTTCAAATTCACAGTTAGGTGCATTGTCTCCAAAAACCAGCAACAACTTCGTTACCGTAGATGTACTATCTCCCTCCATTAACCACGTGCACTATTAAATGCCGACACACATTTTTACATTATACACATTCACAAATACTCGTAAACAAAGACATGATGATTACAGGGTGGACATGCTACATCATTTTAAATTTTTATTTCAAATTATTAATTACCAGCTATTTACTTGATATTGCTAATATTTCATATTAGTTGGAGCAAGTACTCATAGAGTGCTGTCTATGCTGTCTATGAGGTCAGATATATTTTTCATACCTAAATTTTTATGTTGACGTACATTGTTTGACATCATTTGACAGGATTCTTTGTATTTTTGTTTAGCTCTTGTACCATTTAATGTACCTTCGCACAAACTAGATGTTCATTAAAGTTTAGGGTGCCAATAGCATTTACCACCACCCAATCCCCTCTGGTAACTATGCTTCGACTAGTCAATAACGTCGACTCTTTGATTGATTTAGAGTGGAGCTGGCCACTCAATTTTAATAGAACTGTTTCTGCACATTTATTGTCCTTAGCTAATAATTAATACTTTTGTTTGTGTTTAGGATTACATTTCTGTACTATCTTGTCATTTAGTCTGCTTTTTATTAATAATATTCTGATGTTATAATAATTATTATTATAATGTATTGTTATATCCTTGTAATTAGGCCGCTAGGCCTGTTAGGGTGTATTAATTAAATTAATTTATTTAAGTTAGCTTTATAGACCAGGGTCGATAATTTTTGAAACCAAAAAAAATTATAGTAGGATGAAACCCATTGGAAAAGAAAGAGAATATAACAGAAATGAAAGGAAAAATAATTTACGGGCGATCTGAGGTCGGGAAGGGGAAGGGGGTGAGTTTTTAAGGGTAAAAAACGGTTTCCCTTGATTTCCGGAAAAACTACAAGTCTTATGGAAAAAAGTTAAATGGCAAAGTTGTAGGTAATAAAAAGATCTACAACTTTTGTATTTACACTTTTTTCACATAACCTCAAAATTTATGTGAAAAATTCAAATAACCAAGTTTTTGGTTTTTTATTTTTATCTTTTAAAAAAAAATTTTTTTTTCACGAAATTTGGTGAAAACTTACCTATTTATGTCCCAAACACGCTGTAATTTTTTTGATTTGAAATATTTATTTTTTCACCTTATTTTTACTTAATATCGAAAAAGCACCCTAATTTTCAATCGAAAATTCTCACGTCAAAATATCTGCTTTTTTAAAAACGTCGGTGGGCTTTTTCTTCGTTGAAATCTCTACTTTCTGATGGTGTAAAAAAAATATACATTACTATGGTAAGTTTTCTCAGGAAATGCAAAGAAACGAACTAGAATCCGAAATTTTTTTTCTAATCATTATGTACAATTTTGAGCTATTTATTAAAATTTACACTTTAATTACTCGAAAAACGTAAGATTCCATGTTACATTGATAAACAAAAAAATTACAAGTCGAAATATACTATTATAATTAACAACCAAATAAGTTAATAAAGTTAATATTTAATAAGACATCTACAATATTTTGAGAAAGTTGTAGAATCTTCTTTCGTTTCTTTGCATTTCCTGAGAAAACTTACCATAGTAATGTATATATTTTTTTACACCATCAGAAAGTAGAGATTTCAACGAAGAAAAAGCCCACCGACGTTTTTAAAAAAGCAGATATTTTGACGTGAGAATTTTCGATTGAAAATTAGGGTGCTTTTTCGATATTAAGTAAAAATAAGGTGAAAAAATAAATATTTCAAATCAAAAAAATTACAGCGTGTTTGGGACATAAATAGGTAAGTTTTCACCAAATTTCGTGAAAAAAAAATTTGTTTGTAAAAGATAAAAATAAAAAACCAAAAACTTGGTTATTTGAATTTTTCACATAAATTTTGAGGTTATGTGAAAAAAGTGTAAATACAAAAGTTGTAGATCTTTTTATTACCTACAACTTTGCCATTTAACTTTTTTCCATAAGACTTGTAGTTTTTCCGGAAATCAAGATAAACCGTTTTTTACCCTTAAAAACTCACCCCCTTCCCCTTCCCGACCTCAGATCGCCCGTAAATTATTTTTCTTTTCATTTCTGTTATATTCTCTTCCTTTTCCAATGGGTTTCATCCTACTATAATTTTTTTTCACTTTTTACCATTTTTGAAGGCTTAAGCACTGGTCTATTAATATAACGTAAACACATTTTTTACCAATGGATCAACTTGTGAAATTTAATTAAAATCCCTGACATTAGATGTTTTCTAAGCTATCAGACATGGTGAGAATCTGAATAGAATAATAATATTGGAGATATAAGAAAATATAGCAATTAACACAAAACGAAGTACACAATTAGTATATTCAAATTTCAAGATAAACACATCAGCAAGTAGAAAGGCAAAAACTTCTCTATATAATAGAAGATTACCAGGACCTTCAACTGAACGTAAAGGTTTTAATTGGAACGCGCAATTACGGTAATTTCCCATACACGAGCGGCAATAGCAAGGCGTATTCAACAATAGCGAGCAAGTTGGTACGGACAATACCTCACCGGAATAAAGGACGACGTCTAGGAAGCAAGGCGTAATCCTCTTATCCTTAGCTGTCTGCTCCGCCGTTCGTTCCTTTATAATGGCAACTATTTGCTTAGGTTTACGTCTATCACGACAAATTTATTGGAAATATCTTACACAAAGTAATAATAATCTGCTTTTATTCCCGAGAACGCCTTCTCAAAGTGGGCTTTTTCGTCTTACTAAGTTTCATAAAGTGGTAATTTCAACAAACAAATACCTTACAAATTGAGATTACATTTAGCGGATCAATCTGTAATTACATAATTTCAGTACGAGAAAAATTACGCTTATTTACTAATAGCATACCTCATAACTTTTTAATACAGGAAACAGAAAAAGATTACTTCTATTTAAAAAATAGATCTGGAAAAAATGGTTCTGGTGTAGTAGTATCCAATAACATATTTGGAAAATTGGTCAGTTAAACAAAACTCTTTATAAAATCACCCTAAGCAGTACAACTAATTTTCAACTTATACATATAAGAAAATATGATGGATATTTACATGATACTGAGTCAAAGGATTATTAATTTAATTTTTTAAAAGGAATTTGCTATATACTCTCTCAGCAATAATTGTTTTCAGCATAAGCTTCAATTTTTTGTGGCATATCTGAGTGACAAAATTGTTTTATAGTAGTTAATCTATGGAGTAAATCTATATTCTGAACCTGACTGTAATTGCACTTTGAGTGCCAGCAGATTTTATTCCCACTTTTACGAACATTTTCAATTTCATCTTTAAAAACACAAATTTCAAATTCTTGACCACTGTGTATTGAAGATTTCTGTTTGTACATAATACCTACATGAAGCTGCATAAAGAGAACTATTTCAATTTAATAATTTAAAACGGACATTCAGCTGACCTAAAATATAACAGTGGATTTAAGCAAATCCTGTATGCATACAATTTAAAGTTTTTTTTCCTAGAAAATTTAGTAATTACTATTTATATGCAATCTAACACCCTTTAACATTATTACAAGTGCTGCCTAATATCGCCCTTTATTCTATAGTTAGTGCAATAGAAACTCCTACAAATGCTCTCTTAGCAGTTTTGGTGCTAGCACACTTGGGTTAGCTCAACTCACCACATAAGCAATTCCAGATATTACGTGGATCACAAGTAACTCAAGAGATATTGGCCAACTTTTGTGTGGAATCTTTTTTCACTTGAGTACCAATAAACGATACAAATCATTACGCATCAGGAATTAGTCCTATCTGAGTTTTGTCTAACGTAGTGTTACTTTTTCTGGATAGGAGATATGAATAAACTGATGATGTCAGCGTGATACTGAATACAGCTGGATGTAAACCAATGCATTGCTCAAACCGATATGTAGATGACACGTTGATTGAAAAATGGGGGACTATTGGCGGTCCTGGATGTCATGGGACTCATACTAATAGATATCTGCAAGCGAATGATAGTTCTATCATTCTATTCAAATAATATACCATAGTCAAAACATTAGTCATTATAGCCATATTGGACTTAGAGCAGTTCTGAACTGAAACATCTCACTGGAGATTTATAGACAGTATGGTTATAAATAACAGAATGTCAATGGCGTTATTAAGGACAGGAGAAAAACCACGACCCTAACCCTACTACGCAGGCCTAGATGCACAGCGCCACTACAAGACTAGTGACGAGGTCTTCAACAGCCCCTGTCGCAGTGAAACTGTTGCAGTAACCATTGAAGATGCAGACGGTGAAGAATGACGAAACGTTTGGAAACACTGGGACAGTTACAAAAGTCACCACTGTCTGAAGGGCGATTTTGTCCTTAGTGGCCTTAAAACCAACAAGAAGAACCTAAATCAATGTTGAAGGGTGTAGGGGTTTTTATAGATCCTAGCCAAAGAACAACAGGAGCAGATCAAAGAATCCTATCTGAGACTGAGGAGGATATTGTAAGTCTGTAACTGATGCCAATCAGGTATACAGGGTGTTTCTGAATAAGTGCGTTCCTTGAAGAGAGTAATAGAGGACACGAAAACGAGCAACTTTTATTAAGAAATTCATGGCCTAAATGCTTCTGTTTTAGAGAAAATTAATTAAGAAAATTAATCATAAACGTAAGTTGACCCTGTGCATCTTGCGCACGTGCGTTGTGTGTTGCAGTATTACTCTCGACATTGACCAAGAAGTGGGTGTATCTAATAGTACCGTGTTGATATACAAAGTGTTCAGGCTTTAAATAACAATGATTTTCACCTGATTTTCAGCTCTGTGTGGAATTTTGACAGTGGTTTCGACATCAAATAGCACAAGATCCGGATTGTACAGGCTGTATAGGCCACAGCATAAGAACCTGAAAAATCATGGTACTTTAAATATTTCTGATAGTTGCAAGCATATCTTGTTGATGGAAGAGACCTAATTATGCAGCACACAGTTTGTGATGATAGTTTTCTTTTTTCGATTTACAATACATCTGTTGTGTTTCAATTGAAACGTAAAATGTCGATATATATTTATTTCACTTACTAAGACATAATTAGGCACTGTTTCTCTCGTCAATATATTAAAAAACTTTTGAGAGCATTCGCAAATATCCTTTGGCAGAGCACATAAAGTGGCATTTTTATGTGCCGTGCAAAAAGCTTTCCCAGCATCCCTTTCCTGCGGATGTTAAAAGTTTACGGGACTGCTATATCAATAATAAACTTTATTAGATCCAACACAAAGTAGAGATACGTGAGCAGGCCTCCGCTAATGGCGCAGGTCGAGGGAATATCGGTGACTCATCAAAGTTGACAAAGTGTTTGATATTCCGTAAAAATAAATATGTCTCAGAAGCATATAAAAAAGAAATAAATCCGGTAAAGTAGCAGGGTCGATCCCCCAGATCAGGGACATCTAATAGAATTTCATATGGCCGAGATTATCGGTACATAAAAGAAGTTCCCTCAAAAATGTGCGTGAACTAACACAGTGACCAAGTCTATTAATGTTTGCTACAACATTTTTTGATAAAGATATTCGAGCTGGATATTTGAAAAAAACAACTGAAAGCGTTAAAGATATTTGAATAATACCAAGGTTCGTTNGCAATCTAATACCCTTTACAGGAATTAGTCCTATCTGAGTTTTGTCTAACGTAGTGTTACTTTTCCTGGATAGGAGATATGAATAAACTGATGATGTCAGCGTGGTACTGAATACAGCTGGATGTAAACCAATGCATTGCTCAAACCGATATGTAGATGACACGTTGATTGAAAAATGGGGGACTATTGGCGGTCCTGGATGTCATGGGACTCATACTAATAGATATCTGCAAGCGAATGATAGTTCTATCATTCTATTCAAATAATATACCATAGTCAAAACATTAGTCATTATAGCCATATTGGACTTAGAGCAGTTCTGAACTGAAACATCTCACTGGAGATTTATAGACAGTATGGTTATAAATAACAGAATGTCAATGGCGTTATTAAGGACAGGAGAAAAACCACGACCCTAACCCTACTACGCAGGCCTAGATGCACAGCGCCACTACAAGACTAGTGACGAGGTCTTCAACAGCCCCTGTCGCAGTGAAACTGTTGCAGTAACCATTGAAGATGCAGACGGTGAAGAATGACGAAACGTTTGGAAACACTGGGACAGTTACAAAAGTCACCACTGTCTGAAGGGCGATTTTGTCCTTAGTGGCCTTAAAACCAACAAGAAGAACCTAAATCAATGTTGAAGGGTGTAGGGGTTTTTATAGATCCTAGCCAAAGAACAACAGGAGCAGATCAAAGAATCCTATCTGGGGCTGAGGAGGATATTGTAAGTCTGTAACTGATGCCAATCAGGTATACAGGGTGTTTCTGAATAAGTGCGTTCCTTGAAGAGAGTAATAGAGGACACGAAAACGAGCAACTTTTATTAAGAAATTCATGGCCTAAATGCTTCTGTTTTAGAGAAAATTAATTAAGAAAATTAATCATAAACGTAAGTTGACCCTGTGCATCTTGCGCACGTGCGTTGTGTGTTGCAGTATTACTCTCGACATTGACCAAGAAGTGGGTGTATCTAATAGTACCGTGTTGATATACAAAGTGNCCCCCTTCCCCTTCCCGACCTCAGATCGCCCGTAAATTATTTTTCTTTTCATTTCTGTTATATTCTCTTCCTTTTCCAATGGGTTTCATCCTACTATAATTTTTTTTCACTTTTTACCATTTTTGAAGGCTTAAGCACTGGTCTATTAATATAACGTAAACACATTTTTTACCAATGGATCAACTTGTGAAATTTAATTAAAATCCCTGACATTAGATGTTTTCTAAGCTATCAGACATGGTGAGAATCTGAATAGAATAATAATATTGGAGATATAAGAAAATATAGCAATTAACACAAAACGATGTACACAATTAGTATATTCAAATTTCAAGATAAACACATCAGCAAGTAGAAAGGCAAAAACTTCTCTATATAATAGAAGATTACCAGGACCTTCAACTGAACGTAAAGGTTTTAATTGGAACGCGCAATTACGGTAATTTCCCATACACGAGCGGCAATAGCAAGGCGTATTCAACAATAGCGAGCAAGTTGGTACGGACAATACCTCACCGGAATAAAGGACGACGTCTAGGAAGCAAGGCGTAATCCTCTTATCCTTAGCTGTCTGCTCCGCCGTTCGTTCCTTTATAATGGCTACTATTTGCTTAGGTTTACGTCTATCACGACAAATTTATTGGAAATATCTTACACAAAGTAATAATAATCTGCTTTTATTCCCGAGAACGCCTTCTCAAAGTGGGCTTTTTCGTCTTACTAAGTTTCATAAAGTGGTAATTTCAACAAACAAATACCTTACAAATTGAGATTACATTTAGCGGATCAATCTGTAATTACATAATTTCAGTACGAGAAAAATTACGCTTATTTACTAATAGCATACCTCATAACTTTTTAATACAGGAAACAGAAAAAGATTACTTCTATTTAAAAAATAGATCTGGAAAAAATGGTTCTGGTGTAGTAGTATCCAATAACATATTTGGAAAATTGGTCAGTTAAACAAAACTCTTTATAAAATCACCCTAAGCAGTACAACTAATTTTCAACTTATACATATAAGAAAATATGATGGATATTTACATGATACTGAGTCAAAGGATTATTAATTTAATTTTTTAAAAGGAATTTGCTATATACTCTCTCAGCAATAATTATGTTTTCAGCATAAGCTTCAATTTTTTGTGGCATATCTGAGTTTCACTGACAAAATTGTTTTATAGTAGTTAATCTATGGAGTAAATCTATATTCTGAACCTGACTGTAATTGCACTTTGAGTGCCAGCAGATTTTATTCCCACTTTTACGAACATTTTCAATTTCATCTTTAAAAACACAAATTTCAAATTCTTGACCACTGTGTATTGAAGATTTCTGTTTGTACATAATACCTACATGAAGCTGCATAAAGAGAACTATTTCAATTTAATAATTTAAAACGGACATTCAGCTGACCTAAAATATAACAGTGGATTTAAGCAAATCCTGTATGCATACAATTTAAAGTTTTTTTTCCTAGAAAATTTAGTAATTACTATTTATATGCAATCTAACACCCTTTAACATTATTACAAGTGCTGCCTAATATCGCCCTTTATTCTATAGTTAGTGCAATAGAAACTCCTACAAATGCTCTCTTAGCAGTTTTGGTGCTAGCACACTTGGGTTAGCTCAACTCACCACATAAGCAATTCCAGATATTACGTGGATCACAAGTAACTCAAGAGATATTGGCCAACTTTTGTGTGGAATCTTTTTTCACTTGAGTACCAATAAACGATACAAATCATTACGCATCAGGAATTAGTCCTATCTGAGTTTTGTCTAACGTAGTGTTACTTTTTCTGGATAGGAGATATGAATAAACTGATGATGTCAGCGTGATACTGAATACAGCTGGATGTAAACCAATGCATTGCTCAAACCGATATGTAGATGACACGTTGATTGAAAAATGGGGGACTATTGGCGGTCCTGGATGTCATGGGACTCATACTAATAGATATCTGCAAGCGAATGATAGTTCTATCATTCTATTCAAATAATATACCATAGTCAAAACATTAGTCATTATAGCCATATTGGACTTAGAGCAGTTCTGAACTGAAACATCTCACTGGAGATTTATAGACAGTATGGTTATAAATAACAGAATGTCAATGGCGTTATTAAGGACAGGAGAAAAACCACGACCCTAACCCTACTACGCAGGCCTAGATGCACAGCGCCACTACAAGACTAGTGACGAGGTCTTCAACAGCCCCTGTCGCAGTGAAACTGTTGCAGTAACCATTGAAGATGCAGACGGTGAAGAATGACGAAACGTTTGGAAACACTGGGACAGTTACAAAAGTCACCACTGTCTGAAGGGCGATTTTGTCCTTAGAACCAACAAGAAGAACCTAAATCAATGTTGAAGGGTCTAGGGGTTTTTATAGATCCTAGCCAAAGAACAACAGGAGCAGATCAAAGAATCCTATCTGGGGCTGAGGAGGATATTGTAAGTCTGTAACTGATGCCAATCAGGTATACAGGGTGTTTCTGAATAAGTGCGTTCCTTGAAGAGAGTAATAGAGGACACGAAAACGAGCAACTTTTATTAAGAAATTCATGGCCTAAATGCTTCTGTTTTAGAGAAAATTAATTAAGAAAATTAATCATAAACGTAAGTTGACCCTGTGCATCTTGCGCACGTGCGTTGTGTGTTGCAGTATTACTCTCGACATTGACCAAGAAGTGGGTGTATCTAATAGTACCGTGTTGATATACAAAGTGTTCAGGCTTTAAATAACAATGATTTTCACCTGATTTTCAGCTCCGTGTGGAATTTTGACAGTGGTTTCGACATCAAATAGCACAAGATCCGGATTGTACAGGCTGTATAGGCCACAGCATAAGAACCTGAAAAATCATGGTACTTTAAATATTTCTGATAGTTGCAAGCATATCTTGTTGATGGAAGAGACCTAATTATGCAGCACACAGTTTGTGATGATAGTTTTCTTTTTTCGATTTACAATACATCTGTTGAGTTTCAATTGAAACGTAAAATGTCGATATATATTTATTTCACTTACTAAGACATAATTAGGGCACTGTTTCTCTCGTCAATATATTAAAAAACTTTTGAGAGCATTCGCAAATATCCTTTTGCAGAGCACATAAAGTGGCATTTTTATGTGCCGTGCAAAAAGCTTTCCCAGCATCCCTTTCCTGCGGATGTTAAAAGTTTACGGGACTGCTCTATCAATAATAAACTTTATTAGATCCAACACAAAGTAGAGATACGTGAGCAGGCCTCCGCTAATGGCGCAGGTCGAGGGAATATCGGTGACTCATCAAAGTTGACAAAGTGTTTGATATTCCGTAAAAATAAATATGTCTCAGAAGCATATAAAAAAGGATCAGGGACATCTAATAGAATTTCATATGGCCGAGATTATCGGTACATAAAAGAAGTTCCCTCAAAAATGTGCGTGAACTAACACAGTGACCAAGTCTATTAATGTTTGCTACAACATTTTTTGATAAAGATATTCGAGCTGGATATTTGAAAAAAACAACTGAAAGCGTTAAAGATATTTGAATAATACCAAGGTTCGTTTTTCAACGAATAGTTAGTTGGGAATAATAAATAAACTAGAAAGGTAGGCAAACTCCGCTGACGCGGAGTTTGACCTTTCTCTCGGGCCTCCGGCCCTCGGGCCGCGCTGCGCGCAGCCCGAGCACCGCTCCGCGGTGCTTTCCTCGCTGGTTAGTAGATATAACATTTTTTGAAACACCCTGTACTTTGATTTTTAAACACCCTGTATATAAAAGTTTGATGAAAACGTTTTTCAAAAAAGAGTAGGCCCCGCTCGAGAAAAGAATAAGAAAAGTTTCTTCCAAACTTCCAAAAAAGGCATCTGGTTAAATGAAAAAGGAAAAACCTAGTCCACCTGTGTCAGTTTTATGAAACACACAGTATATAAACTGCAAAAAATATAAATTGCTCGTAATTCAGCAGATGCGGGTCAATTTTGTGGAACGCCCAGTACATATATGGATTTTCTAAAAAGCGGCTGGTCAATAAATATACAACTTTTCTTCAAAAGATTCCATGAAAAAATTAACAAAATGAATAAGGGAAAATCTGGTACACCTGTGTCAGTTTTATGGAACATCCTGTACATAAATTGCAAG